>NC_137923.1:17180412-17317912 GCF_963457725.1 Sprattus sprattus
GGAAGGACACCTTCCTGCACTGTGACTCTGATGCCCTCGTCCACCTGCCCTCTCACCTGGTCAGTGCTATTTTGCCTTTAACCTCTGCTCTCTGACCTCTGTGAAACTCCACTCTCTAAAACTGTCTCTGTCTCTATGGTGTCTGTGTCCAGAGGAGCAGTGGCCAGTGGGCGGCCCTGTCTCATCTGCTCACCAGCTATTACTTCCTGTACGCCAACGTGAGACTGGGGCTCCTGCACCACCTCTTGGAGACGTACGCGTCGTTCGGTGAGTCTCCTTTACTGTGGCTCCCCTCTTGAGCCTGGACCATACTGTATGTCATGATTAAAATGCAAAAGATTAAACTAAAGAAAAAACATTGACATAAAAAGAGTAAGTACCTCAAATATAAAGATTGGTACATGACCTCTGGTATGTTCGTGTCTTTGTTTGTCCTTTTTATTTGGGGTCCTTGCACATTAAAGGTCACTTTATTCTTTAGATTAATACATTATCATCTTCATTATCATCAGCCCTTGTGTTTTGCATTCTTTCTTTAACCAAACAGCCATTACCCCCGCTGGGCGAGTCATCAATGAATACACTTACAGAAGGATAAGGCCCAGGTGCCACCTCCTATCTGAAATACGATAGAACCTGGCTGCGTTATTAGTTTGCATTGGAGTTTACATGCTCCAGCGCGACCCTGATCACAATCTCCTTATTACCTACACTATAAATCGCTTTGGAGCGTTTGCTTGATGAATTAATGTAAATCTTTCTCTCCCCCCCCACCCCATCAAGATGGAGTCATCACGGGTGACATGGAAGACTGTCGGAGGTTCCTGAGGCAGGAGGCACCTCTGCTTTCCCATTGGCCAGCTCTTTTCCTGCAGCAGGCTCTGAACAAATCAGATGGCTCTTCCGCCCATCTCTGGGCCAGAGGTGTTATGGCTCGAGGAGGAGGGCGTGGAGGGCGTGTGATACAGTGGCTCAACAAGGCTGAGCTTACAGGGAGCAGGGAGACCACTGAAGCTGTGGGGTAAGCATGCATGCCCTTGCGGATGATCACCTGGTTCTTCATAGTAAACCAGAAAACCAAATCTCTAATTCATTAGTTGTAATTTAGGCTTCTAGAATAAACACTTTTAATGTAAATGTCTTCTGAAATCCTTTACTCTACTTTAAATTACATTTTATGGGAAGTGCCCTTAGGTGACACAATGTGCAATATATATTTTTGTAGAACAGCGTGTTTCAGGATTGCTTTGGGTGGAAGTCCGTTTAAGCTGTGCAAGAAGTTAGAAGTACATATCATATAGTATTTTTAATAACTTAGATTGTTGATTTGACAGTCAAACAGTGACCTGTGTGTATTGACCCATGTGTTGTCCTTGTCTAGTGCCCTGGTGTGTGTGTGTATTGACCCATGTGTGGTCCTTGTCTAGTGCCCTGGTGTCCACATTCCAGTCAGAGCCCACCTGTGTGGTTGTGAGCCCAGGAGGTGATGTCATCGCTGTGGGAACAGTGCAGGGCACTCTGCACTTCTATAGTGCACAGACGGGACAGGTGCAGTTTAGTTTAGATTTCAGTTATATTTAATTTTTCATATACTGTATGTTTATACTGCATGGCATTACACATATGGCACTGTCAGGATACATACAGTATACATAAAGTATTGAAGCTCCTTCAAATAACACATAGCTACACATGATTTTTAGGTAACGTTGATGTATTCGTTGCAGCAGTATGGTATGATGTGGTGTATAAGCTCTGTGTTGCTGTATCCCTTTCAGGAAGTGAAGTCTCTGGTGAGCAACAGTGATGGCATCTCGGGCTGCGTCTTCCTGAAGGAGGGGCTTCTCGGTTCCACATCCTACGATGGACAGATCGAGATGTGGGATGTGCAGAGTGGATGCAGGTAAGAGTTCATGATACCAACTGGCTTCAGATGAGTTTGTGCTCCTGTGCCTTAACAAGTAGGGCAAAGTGAAAACCACACTAATGTGTAGGATTCAATTCATGGGGAGTCCACATACGGATAAAATGTAGACTTTGTTCTGCAATTGCAGGTTAAAGTCCAGATAAACACTAATTTCTCTCGTTTTCTGTTTTTTTTCCTCCAAGGGTCACCCATGTTGATGCACATACTAATAGAATAACAGGAAGTGACGTCAGTCGAGACAGGAAACTCCTGGCCACAGTCTCCTTAGATTTCAGTATTAAGGTGAGGCACAAACGGAGAACTATGAAATGGCCAGTCTATGGAATTTAGAAGCCCTTTTGCCCTTACACTATGCTCTTTCTCACGCAGGTGTGGTCCTCTCCGCAAGGCAAACTGGTGGCCAACATGTGGAGTCCGAGCCCTCTAAATTGTGTGACCTTTGACCCAGAAGGACATCGCGTGGCAGTGGGTTGCTGGGACGGATCAGTGCGCATGTGGAACTGGCTCCAGGACACAGTGCAGGTGCATTTATTGAGAAGATAATTAACACAAATGAGTGGCTGAGAAGGAAATGAGGTGTAGAGCTCAATATCTACATTTTACATTTACAGTGTGTTTATATATCTGTATTTATCTCACTATTCCACTTCCTGTGTTTATCTCCCTCTGTTTCTCTCTCACTTTTCAATTTTTTTTGTCTTTTTCATCTCTTTCGTTCACTTTTTTTAACTCCTTCCTCTCTCTCTCTCTCTCTCTCTCTCTCTGTCTCTCGCTCTATCAGCCTCTGCTGGGCCATGAGCGGTCTGTTCGGAGCCTGTCCTTCTCCCCATGTGGGTCTTTGCTGTGCTCGGGTTCTATTTGTGGAGAGGTTAGGCTGTGGTCTGTGCCTGCCTTGGCTTGTGTGGGCAGCTTCCAGGCCCACAGCGGCTCAGCACAGGTGCTCTCCTTCCTGCAGGAGGGCAGGGTGCTGCTCAGCGCCGGATCAGACACAACGGTGAGACGACCACATCCATTTACATACACATTCACGCTCACACATTCACACACACATTTTTCTACTACTGCAAGTTTCTTTCTCTTCTTACATTTCTTAAATTTATATACACACATTTTTACGTCATATTTACTATCTTCTTCTTTGTTCTAACAGATCCAATTGTGGTCAGGTGGTCTTGGTCGCTCAGTGGGAGTGTTAGGCGAAGAGAGGGTAAGTTTTAACATTTCATGGCCATGCATCCTCTGCCATTTCTTGAATTGTAATCTTGACTCAGCGTGGTTAATCTCTCTCAATTTGAACAGAAGTTGTCCAGGTACAGCCAGAGATCCTCTAGGCACAAAACAACAACAGCTGCTGCTGCTGCTGCTCTTTTTGTAGCTGTTGCCAGGGGTTACGCTGCTGTAGGCTACCATGGTGATGGTGTAAAAGTGTTCCATTTGGAAACAGGTACAGTATAGATTTATTTTATGATCACAGCCAAATGTTTTATTTTGCTTTTGTGTGTGTATATGTCTGTTTGTGTGTGTGTGTGTGTGTGTGTGTGTGTGTGTGTGTGTGTGTGTGTGCTGGTGTGTGTTTGTGTGCATGTGTGTGTGTGTGTGTGGGCGCATGCATGTGTGTTGTACAGTATTGTAGTCACATGTGACACCTTGCTACAGGAGAGAGAGTGTGGGCAAGTGAGGACCTCCTGGTGTCTGTGCCGTGCCTGCTGTGGGTGGAGTCCCAGGAACACGAGGTGCTCGTGGCGGGATGCGGAGACCATCACCTGCGGGTGTGGAGGATGCAGCGGGCACAGGGTGCGGTGAGCCTGGTGCTCCAGGGCACCTTTGGGGCACAGCAGGGTCCAATCACTGCCCTGGCACAGAGCAACACCTACGTGGCCTCGGCCTCAGGTCAGTCTACCCACAATCCCTTGCTTTAACGCTATGTAAAGTTTATGTGTATTTATTATGTATTCATCCAGGAATGTATCCATTCATTCTTTATTATAAACCCGCCTCTGGTTGTAATGATTTCATAGCAAAATCTGATTTCTATTCTTCATCTATTCTTCACTAGAATTATTTTGTACATAGTCCCTCATAAAATAAACCAGACCAGATAAACTAAACTACACTAGCTAGATGGGTAGTCACCGACCCTTTACACCCCTCTTTCTCAGATGACTTCACCATTGCCTTATGGTCGGTGGGGGACTTGAGTGCTGATGCCTGGATTGAGCCCAATGAGGTGTGCCTTCTCAGGGGTCACGGTGGCGGGGTAACCTGCCTGGACTTCAGCCCCAGTCAGCAGGAGCTCCTCTCTGGGGGCAAAGACCAGGTATGTGCTGCCTAAGACAGCTGCTGGGCTGGGCTCATGAACCTAGTAGTCTGCTCTTAATGTGGCTGTTCTTTTCCCACAGACATATAGGTACACTGAGATCTATAGAACATGCGGTTTGAGATAACATACACACAAGGCCTAATGGTCTACAGATGTCTGTGCCCTTTAAAGTGGTGACATGTAGCTTATTTTCTTTGTTTTTTGGATGATGGTGGTGTGTGTGTGTTTGTGTGTGTGTGTGTGTGTGTGTGTGTGGGGGGGGGGGGGGGGGTTGATGATAATGATGATGATGATGATGGTGGTGCTTTGATGATGATGACTATGATGATGTTGACTATGACGACAAGGTTTATGAGGATGATGATGATGATGGTGGTGGTGTGAAAGATGGTGATGATGATTATGATGATGTTGACTAGGATGACAAGGATTATGACGATGATGTGGATTATGATGATGTTGAAGAAGAAGAAGAAGATGATGATGATTAAGATTGTGGTGGTTTCCCTAGGCTCTGCTGGTGTGGAATCTTTCCTCTTCGCCTCCCTCTCTCTCCCAATCTCTCCCACACTGCCATGGGGACTGGATCACTGGCTGCGCCTGGACTTCCAATGGCGTGGTGAGAGTCTGTTTGTTGGTCGTTTCATGTCAGAACCTCCCTAGTTTGACTGTGGGCAACCGGCTCACACATAGTTTGTGATAAAGTCTGACAATTATTATTATATCTGGTAGATCATTGACATTGGGTAAAATTAAAAACATTTCTTCCCACTTACTCCCTTTCTTTTTTTCTTTTACTCTTTGTAGTTATGGCTCCTACTTTTTTCAGTGTTAAATGTACTCTTACCTAAGGCTACCCTGATCCTAATCCCTGTACCCCCAACCCCTCAGGTGAGCTGCTCCAGGGATGGCCGATTGAAGGTGTGGGATATCCAGACAGGGAGCTGCGTCAGAGAGATCCTGGCCTCTTCCTCCCTCAGCTCCCTCTGTTGTGTAGTGAGTCAAATTGCTCTGTTTCTTTGTTAGTATGTTTACATATAATGGGCCTCATTCTCGAACGCAGTTAAGAAGGAATTTCTTCTGGACTTCACTTTTGGTGTTTTCGGTTCGATTTGGCATTGATGAAAGTTTTCTCATCTGGGATTTGTTCTCTTAAGTTTTCTTAAATGCAGTTCCTAAAAAAAACACAAGATGCCCCACGGGGCCGCTCCGTGTTAGAAGGGTTAAGGGCTGAATTTTTGTGAACTCATTGGTGATTTGCGTTGACATCAACTCACAGACACAGACTTACAGACATCCTTGGATTTTAATAATTATAACAATAATAAATACGAGAACATTTGTATCATTATCAATTTAGTTTCACATTTATAGTCATGATTCTATGAGGCATCGAGATTTCCTAAAATAAATAAAAGCACTACACAAACACTGCAAACGTAAGTGATTAAATAAATAAGCACTAAACTCAATCGCGTTGAAATAGCCATAGTGGAATAGAATGGACACATCTTCATCCTGCAACATTACCTCTACCTCTGCACCGGTGAAGTAAGATCTACGTTTACTCGACCGGTGCTCACTTTCAATGACTCACTTATGCAAATCCAGGTGCACGAAAACGTGCGTTCAATTTAAGAATCCTCATTCGGGGGAGCATTGCCAGGAACACTTTGACTGCGTAAGAACCCATTTTCAGGCGTTCATGAATCAGGCGAAGAGATCTTTTTCTTACGTTGGTCTTCGGAAGTTCGTAAGAAAACATTCAGGAGAGAATGAGGCCCAATGTTGCCAAAGCAAAGAATGAATTATAATAACACAACACGTTCATTTTTAATAACGCTGCTGTCAGTAGCACTGAGCAGAGACTTGTCTGAGACTGAGAGTATGGCTAAAGCAACACAAGAACTCAAAGTTGGGAGCACTCAATCAGAGTCGACACAGGACACCACTCTAAGGGCCTGATTTACTAACAGAATTGCGCCCATTTCTGGCGTAAAATAGCAGTCGTAAACATAAAACGGTATTTACTAAGGGGGCGCAGCGCATATTAACGCCTGTGGGTGTGAACAGGGGAGGTTACGTGGACGTGGGTGGTAACGTAGGCGTGAAGCGCACTTTAATGGGAGGAGAGAAGGTAAGTGCGCCTAATTATGTATTGCGTGGTATTTACTAAACTGCCTGGCGAGCGCACGTCCCTGATTTGCGGGCTAATTCTCCACCTCATAAAAGCACGTCTTAACCAGGAAGCGCATTTCCATTGAGTCTGAAAACGTGATATGGCAGCAGTTATAAGAGCAAGGCGAAGAAAGACAGCGCGCACAGAAAGAGACAGCGCACAGAAATAATTTTTTCAACTCGTATAACACATTTTCAGTTAAGCGAACCACAAATCATTAGACGGTACAGGTTAACCAGCCACGCAATACTTCAATTACTGGACCAGATCAGAGAGGCATCTAACCCTCCACCCGGCGATCACATTTCATTCCATCAGTTGTTAAAACTAATTTGCAAATATTGGCCTCCAGATAATTTCAACCAGTTATAGCATCTGCAGTTGGTATATCTCAGCCTTCACTCAGCCAAATATTCACCCAGGTGCTCGACGCATTGCAGCGCACTGGTCAATACATTTCCCCACTGCCATAGCTGAAATTAGAGACATCAAACAGGACTTTTTTTGAAATCGCAAACTTTCCGAACGTAATCGGAACCATTGATTGCACCCACGTCCATATATATTGTAGTGAACCCATGTCCCTTGTAGAAATTATTAATCTCGCCATGTACACATCTATATTGTTATAATAGACAGTTTATGCATTAATGCCACCAATAGCATATTCTTTATAATCGTGTTCTTTTAAACATCTCGCTGTAGGTGATGGCGGGCAGAACAACAATATAGCAGCGCACACATTGAATCAGGTTCAGTGATTGAGCGAACGTGAACCAATATATCTATCTCCACTCCACATAAATACCATGGAAAATGCGCAAAAACACTGTGCGTTGATGTGCGAACGCAGATTAAGCAGCGGTCGCATGTTAGTAAATCAGGCCCTATATAGGGCGGAGTAAACACAGTTTGCCCAGCGCAGATCTGGTTTGATAAATACCACGGTAAATGCGCAAAAACACTGTGCGTTAATGTGCGAACGCAGATTAAGCAGCGGTCGCATGTTAGTAAATCAGGCCCTTAGTCTTAAGACTCTGTACCGAACTTTTCATGTGGCGTAGCACCACACCTGAAGTCCAGCCTAGGAAATACAACACATCAGTGTGGGCAGTTACAGTACATATTTGAATTGAACTCCAGGGGTGTATCAGCAAAGATGATTTGATCTAGATAAATAAGTCTTAGAGGAACATTAGTTTGTGGTTGCTGTCAGAACTTCTCGATGCTATGCCTGTGTATTGATAGGTACTTCTGATTCTGTGTGGGATTACTTTTGTGTTTTTTTAGGTGCTAAGTTTAGATTTTATTTTAACTCTGTTTGGAAATATACGCTCCTCGTCTTTTGTGTCTGAGTGCACCAAAATGCATATTGTATTTATAAGAACAGTTTGTCTCTCTTATACATACAGTGAGGAACATATTATTTGGACTATGGGGATTTCCCTGAGGCAGAAATGTGCCACCATGTGACATACTGTTCTTATTGTACATCTGTAGAAATGGTTGCTGACACAAATAATTGACACTATCATGGTACATTTTCAGAATTGGATCACACTCAAACCATTTTCTTTTTCCACAACTTTAGATAAGAAGTGATTTTTCTGCCCTCAGGCTGACTATGTGATGGCTGGTTCTGTTGATGGTCTCCTGCTGGTGTGGAAGAGGCAAACAGGGATGAGGATCACCCAGATCCAGGCGCACCACTCCTGCGTACACAACTGTGCTGCCCTCCCCAACACTGGTATGGAAGACCAAAAATACACACCATACCTTATTATACTAAACCCACACATATCCGGTACATAGAGACTCAATAGCGAACTAAACAGAACATGGTCATTTCATATTTTCCAGATGGAAACCAGATAACCAGGGAGGAGGAGCTTATGATTGCCACGGCTTCAGATGACGGAACAGTGAAGCTGTGGCAGCCCCTGCAGGTAGGGAGCCTTCACTGCTGTTACCCATGATCCCCCTGGATTTAGAATGAATTGCTGTATAGAGCACACGTCATGCTGATTTTCATGAAAAGAGTTCCGAGACATTCAGCACTACATTTCACTGGCTTTATAACTGAACCTTGCCCAATGACAGTAAAGTTGAACTAATCTAATGAGGGAGACTCCTTTTGAAAATCCTTTTGGTTTAATTCATCTTCGTCCTTAAGCTTTAGTGTGACAGTGTGAATATGTGTTTGCCATGACTGAAGGTGCACCATCACAGCACGCTACACAGCCACACTGGAGGGGTGGAGGCGGTCGTGACCAGTCAGACAGGAGAACCAATGTTCTTCACCGTGTCCCAGGACCTCTCTCTCCGCACGTGGACTGTGGCCACAGCTCTGGGTACCAGAACTATCAAGACTATCTGTCAACCACCAAACCTACTTACAATACTAATAGTTTTTAGGCCAGTAAAAAAAAACCTGTAGTGTAATGCTCTTGTCACTCAATGACACGAAAAAATGCGGAAAATGATCATGCATTTTGCATACCGTAAATCCTCAAATAAAGACCGGGATTCAATTATAGGCTGGGCTTCAGATAGTAGCCGGGGGCGTGGTCGATATGGACAAATAAAGGCCGGGCCCCGAATACAGGCCGGGGGTAAAATAAGGTACCGGTAGCCTATTTTACTGTAGCCAACCAGCAACAGTCCATCAGCACAAAGCAGTCATCACAATTTAATTTAATGCATTTCTTAAATATATGTTCTCCTTATTTTGAATAGTTCTTTGCTAATTTCATGGGCTGTTTCAGCCTACTAGGCAAATGTGTTATTATACGGTTACTTGCCAAAATGATAGAAGACATTCCTCCAAAATGCCTCTTTTTAATGATTTTGTTGCCGTTTCGTGATTTCCACTAAGAAAATTGTTCTTCAGGCTAGTAGAACTTTAAAGTTCCAGGTGTTGCGCAGCAACCCATTTCTTGCTGACTTCAAGTAACATTGACTTTTCGCTACGTTTAATTACTGGACTACTTGCGGAATGATATGAAAGATGTGAATTAGAAGCACATTAACTTTTCGCAGTGGTGAATATGAAGAAATTGCAGGTGCCCCATTCAAATCAACAAAACTTTTTGGAACATTCTGAAGAGCGGTATGATAAGTAAGAAATAAAGGCCTGCCCCTAATACAAGCCTGCTCCAAATAAAGGCCTGTGCGCTGTGCAGCCTAAGTAAATAAAAGACCCCGGCCACAATTTGAGGATTTACGGTAGCTGGCAGTAGGAAGTAGTGACAAAGAAATAGGACTGATGGCCTCTGTAATGTTTTTACCTGCAGAGCTCCCTGCCAGCCTGAGGAACTGTGTTACAGCTCTCTGTTTCCTCTATGGGGGCCAGCTGCTTGTGGCCGGCTGTAGGTCCGGCAGAGTGGAGATTTGGCATCGCAATAAGGTCATATGTTGCAATCAGGTAAAGCCATTTGGTCAAAATTGTTTGCTGTTCAGGCATTTTGTTAGCTGTCTCTCAAAGTGTAAATATAAAAAGTAGTATGGGTAACAGTGGTATTGTACAATGAAGTACCCAATTGTTGTAATGTAATGTTTATAAGATGCTTTAGCTATGTATTTATTGTGATTCAATTTAGAGAACCACCTTTGGGACCATATTACTGGATGCCTCTCAGTGTAGTTACAATACAGTCAGAAGCACCCTTAAAAAGTGTGGCTCACATTGATACTGAACATTAAACTCTACAGTACTAATGTTCATACGATGCTCCTCATAGCATTTAGTAGCCATTTAGCAGTATGTTTCCTTTTGCTGGGTCAGAATCAGACATTGGTTTATTGGCAAGTAGGTTTCCAGATGCAAGGAATCTGTTATGGTTGTGTGGTGCAAACAAGTTAAATATACAAAAGAAACTTGCATAAAGAATATAAGAATCTAAAAAACCCATTTACAAACCCAATTTACGCTTGTCTGTGTTTGTGTGCAGGTGAGCGATCGTGGGGTGACCGCCTTCTCCAGTATGCCGGATGATAGACTAGCCGTTGGCTCCTGGGACAGTTATGTGTACATCTGGAAAATCCACTGGGAACCCCGGCAGCACTCCGCAAGGTGTGAAGCGGAGGCACATCTCTTCCCCACCCCCCATACCACGACTCAAGTGCACAAGCATATTGTCCAAGGGCCACATTTCCATAAACAACGCGTGTGCCGAGAGTTTATGTGATGTATCTAGCGGGCGGATGGAAGAGTTTTTACTGTTTGAAGAGTGCTGTGTTGTATGTTGTGATATGTATAGGTATTGGTACAATGTTAAAGGTAGAGTCTGCAATGCTGGAGAAAGGTTGTTTATATTTGAGCTCAGTAGCCAGTTAAGTTACACCCCTCAATTCTGTGCTGCTGAAGCGACATGTTGACATGGCATGCATTTGTTGATGGCTCGGTCCGAGCAACTATGTTTGTTTCCCATTTACAGAGCCAGGACTACACCACCAGAGGTTTTTTGATTGCACACACTAAGGGCCTGATTAACTAACATGCGACCGCTGCTTAAACTGCGTTCGCACATTAACGCACAGTGTTTTTGCGCATTTTCCGTGCTATTTATCAAACCAGATCTGGGCTGGGCAAACTGTGTTTACTCCGCCCTATATAGGGCCTGATTTACTAACATTGCGACTGCTGCTTAAACTGCGTTCGCACATTAACGCACTGTGTTTTTGCGCATTTTCCGTGCTATTTATTTAGGAAGAGAAAATGAAGTTTCAGCGAAGTGGAGATAGATATATTGGTTCACGTTCGCTCAATCACTGAACCTGATTCAATGTGTGCGCTGCTATATTGTTGTTTTGCCCGCCATCACCTACAGCGAGATGTTTAAAAGAACACGATTATAAAGAATATGCTATTGGTGGCATTAATGCATAAACTGTCTATTATAACAATATAGATGTGTACATGGCGAGATTAATAATTTCTACAAGGGACATGGGTTCACTACAATATATATGGACGTGGGTGCAATCAATGGTTCATATTACGTTCGGAAAGTTTGCGATTTAAAAAAAAAGTCCTGTTTGATGTCTCTAATTTCAGCTATGGCAGTGGGGAAATGTATTGACCAGTGCGCCGACGCAATGCGTCGAGTACCTGTGTGAATATTTGGCTGAGTGAAGGCTGAGATATACCAACTGCTGATGCTATAACTGTTTGAAATGATCCGATGGCAATATTTGCAATGTTGTCCGGAGTTTAAAATGAATGTGATCTCCGGTTGGAGTGTTCCATGTCGTCTCTGATCTGGTTCAGTAATTGAAGTATTGCGTGGCTGGTTAACATGTACCGTCTAATGATTTGTGGATCGCTTAACTGAAAAAGTGTTATACGAGTTGAAAGAAATATTTCTGTAGGCTGTCTCTGTCTTTATCTTCGCCTTGCTTTTATAACTTTCGCCATATCAACGTTTTCAGACTCAATGATAATGCGCTTCCTGGTTAAGACGTGGTTTTATGAGGCGGAGAATTATCCCGCAAATTAGAGATGTGCGCTGGTCAGCCAGTTTAGTAAATACCACGCAATACATCATTAGGTGCACTTATCTTCTCTCCTCCCAAATATTTGCGCATGTTTCCACCCACCTTTTCGTGTCCTCCCCGTCCACACCCACAAAGCGTTAATATGCGCTGCGCCCCCTTAGTAAATACCGTTTTATGTTTACGACCGCTATTTTACGCCTGAAATGGGCACAATCCTGTTAGTAAATCAGGCCCTAAGTGGATAGCTACAGTAGAAGTTGCCAAAACGTGTTGGATTATAATCGCAGTCTTTGCCTTTTAATTGGATTATAATCGCAGGCTTTGCCTTTAAATAAATTGGATTAGAATCAGGCTTTGCCTTTAAATAAGCAGCTAGCTGCTTCTATTGCAGTTGTTTGCTGTTCATTTTTCTGTGCCCTGTCATCTTGATTAATGTATTGTCATCCTCTTCTGTCTGTAATTTTTACCATTTTGTGTTTTGTTTTGTTTTATTCCTGTAGTATGGTGAAGGTGTGTTCTTATCAAATGCAGAGCCCAGTGAGGCATCTTCATTATTGTAATTCGCTCCTGGGAGTGTGTAACAGTGGAGAAGTCTACAGAGTCGAGAAACCAGCTGACGATTGGAACAATCGTCTTAACAAGTAACCAAACCAAACATTTATTCACATTCAGATGGGATGAGTTGAACTGCTTAACAATGACTTTGCAAATTGGTAAAAAATCAGTAGAATAGTTACTTCCTGAGGAGTTTTTAAAATATATGTTTCTTGTGGTCAGATTTTACTTCTACTACTTTAACTGTGCTGTTGTATGTCTTTGGTTAAAAAGCTGGGCCATTGGACACCGTATTCTCGCTGTGCTCGAAAATGATGCCACGAGTTGCTGGATACCTGGAGAGTACAATGGGAAACTAACCTTTGGATTTTTGGTGAGTGCTACCTAAACTTTTTCTATTGGTAGGTCATCTTAGCAACCTCATGGAAAAAAAAAAAAATCTGCTCCATTGGCAAGTTTATCTTACCAGAGTGATCTGTGGGCCATTATATACCCCTACAGCACCTTAAAGAGCCTATAAAACCTGTGCATTAGCATAACAGGTGAGTTAGCATAGCTTGGGTGGCATGTGTACATGTGTGTTCACCTCGTTTATACATGGCCATATACCATCAAAATGTTATAGAAATCTTTAAAAAAAAGAAAATGTTAGAAAAACTTGCCCCCCACATAAAATACCTTTCAAAAACAGTAGGTTGTATGTTGCAGATGCTTTTATTCAAAGACACATGCCAGTTAAGCATACAATACATCAGTATCTGTGCACACTGGGATTCAAAGCCATGACTTTTTGAGTGATGACCACATTACTTTACCAATAGAGCTGCATTGTGAGTGGCCAAGCTGTTGCCCTCAGTCAGTATTCTGTCCTCACATTGTGTGTCTGTCTCCTTGAGCAGTCGGTATGCTGTTCTCACAGAGTGTGTGTATATGTCTACATTAGTTGTGCATGATTCCAAGAGGCTCCCTGCCCTCAAGTTTCTGTGAGAATGAGGTCAACAGAGACCCAGAGGTAGAGGCCGCGATGAAGCTACCGTGGATTTCTGCCATCGCCATGCAAGGAAGTATGTTTCACCAGAGTTGTAGATGGTCCTAATTGTTCACATTTATGTTTTTTTTTTTTACTTCCCTAAGTGTTAATCAGGAGATGTGATAGAGTGGATGTATGACGCATGATGTGCAAAAAAAACACTTCTCACAAACGTATTAAAATTAGCAACTGAAAAAGTATTCTCTGCTCAGGCTTTGTGGTGTATGGAGATGTCAAGGGTAACTTGTGGTTCGGCCAGTCATCTAATATGGACTCCTGGGACAAAACATCTGTAAGTGGCTTTTTCCTTCCACCATTCCTGGGCATTGAGGGTGATAACCAATGTCAATGAAAAGGTCTATGAAGGTCTCAGAATATCATGTCATGAACACTGAATATTGTACATTCTGATGTAAATAAAAGATGATGTAATTTGAAATGCCCTTGACAAAGAAGAGGAAATTGATGGTGATGGTGATGGTGGTGATAATGATGGTGGTGATAATGATGATGATGAGGGTGAAAATTGATTACTGATTACTTGACAGGCTCACAGTGACAGGATCAGTGTGCTGAGGTTGACCGAAAAGATGGTCATCTCTGCCTCCTATGACCGAACCGTCAAACTTTGGGACAGACAGACCAAAAAACAGGTCACACTCTTTTCTCATATATCCATTACCGATCAGTGTTTGTCTTTTTACCTGTGATTTATGTCCTCTCGCATAGCTACAGTTGTTCTCTGACACCATATTGTTGTTTTTCCCCCTGGTGCCTGTGTGTGTGTGTGTGTGTGTGTGTGTGTGTGTGTGTGTGTGTTTGTGTGTGTGTAGGTGGGGATGTTTGTGTGTGAGGGCCCTGTCCACGCCCTGGAGTTGGCCCCTCAGGAGCCCAGAGAGATGGTGTGTGCCGATGGTCTGGGAAAACTTTACTTCCTGTCCTGGACAGAGTGATCATACATGTAGTTTTTTAAGAGATCATTAACATGTGCTCTCGCGAATGTCCACTGAACTTTACCAAACATATTGAGTATCCTTAATATTGTTAGCTTTGTAACCCTTTTCTTGAACTGAATATCACAAACACTTTACTTTTCCTGTTTATTACCAACTGGAAAATGTTGCATGTTGAGCAGGTTAGTCTTTTGATTCATAGACATATTCTGTATTGCTTTAATGTACCTCATATATTTATCAGATATTAACCGCAAAGAGATAAGCACTGCATGGCTGCTTAAGGTTTACAGAAAGGGGGTTAAATATTGTTTTGCAACAGTGCCTTTAATTTAATCTAAAAATAAACCAAAAATAAAGTTTTGTTTACTCTCATCAATATATCAGTGTTGTATGATGTATCCTCCAATTGCTCTAAATAAATGTAATAAGTTCCAACAACCACCACTATACACGATAAGAACAACAGCAACACCACAAAACATGTTCCTTGTTTATTAAATGTATACCCAAAGGATTTGCCATCAAACTTATCACATCGCTGTGTAACTGTATACAAATAGACAGTTATATACACTACCGTTCAAAAGTTGACCTTCAAAAGAAGATGACATTAAATTAATCAGAAATACACTTTATACATTGGTAATGTGGTAAATGACTATTCTAGGTGGAAATATCTGGTATTTAATTAAATATCTACATAGGTGTATAGAGGCCCATTTCCAGCAACTATCACTCCGGTGTTCTAGTGGTACATTGTGTTTGCTAATCGCCTTAGAAGACTCATGGATGACTAGAAAACCCTTGTGCAATTATGTTAGCACAGCTGAAAACTGTTTTGCGGGTGAGAGAAGCTATAAAACTGGCCTTCATTTGAGCTAGTTGAGTATCTGGAGCTTCAGATTTGTGGGTTCGGTTATACTCTCAAAATGGTTTGAAAAAGATAACTTTCATGTGAAACTCGACAGTCTATTCTTGTTCTTAGATATGAAGGCTATTCCATGTGAGAAATTGCGAACTTTTCCTACACCGGTGTGTACCACCCTCTTCAGAGAACAGCAGAAACGGGCTCTAACCAGAGTAGGGAAGTGGGAGGCCCCGGTGCACAACTCAGCAAGAAGACAAGTATATTAGAGTGTCTAGTTTAAGAAATAGACGCCTCACAGGTCCTCAATTGGCAGCTTTTGAAATGGTACTCGCAAAACACCAGTCTCACCTTCTACAGTGAAGAGGCGACTCTGGGATGCTGGCCTTATAGGCAGAGTGGCAAGGAAAAGGCTATATCTGAGACTGGCCAATAAAATAGAAAAGATTGATATGGGCAAAAGAACATAGACACTGGACAGAGGAAGATTGGAAAAAAGTGTTCTGAACGAATTTAAAGTTTGAGGTGTTTGGATCATACAGAAGAACATTTGTGAGACGCAGATCAGGTGAAAAGATGCTGGAAGAGTGCCTGACGCCATCAGTCAAGCATGGTGGAGGTAATGTGATGGTCTGGGGCTGCTTTGGTCCTGGTAAAGTGGGAGATTTGTACAAGGTAAAAAGGATTTTAAATAGGGAAGGCCATCGCTCCATTTTGCAACGCCATGCCATACCCAGTGGAAAGCGCTTGATTGGAGCCAATATCCTCCGACAACAGGACAATGACCCAAAGCGCACCTCCAAATTATGCAAGAACTATATAGGGAAGCAGCAGGCAGCTTGTATGCTGTCTGTAATGGAGTGGCCAGCGAATTCACCAGATCTCCACCCCATTGAGCTGTTGTGGGAGCAGCTTGGCCGTATGGTACGCAAGATGTGCCCATCAAGCCAATCCAACTTGTGCAGGGGTGCTTCAGGAAGCGTGAGGCGAAATTCCTACAGATTACCTCAACAAATTAACAGCTAAAATGCCAAAGGTCTCCAATGCTGTAATTGCTACAAATGGAGCCTTTTTTGACAAAAGCAAAGCTTGAAAAACAAAATTAATATTTCAAATAAAAATCATTATTTCCAACCTTGTCAATGTCTTGACTATATTTTCTATTCATTTTGCAACTCATAAATAAATACAAGTTTGAGTTTTCATGGAAAACATGAAATTGTCTGGGTGACCCTAAACTTTTGAACGGTAGTGTAGTTTTCACACCACTTTTTATACATTCCTCTTCTCTGAGGCATGGGCTTGAAGGCTGATTTGCTAGCATGATAGCTGTCTTTGGAATAAGTTTACATCTGTTGAGTTATTCTTTCTCTGGCAAGCGGATGCTATTGTTATGATAACAGTGTGCTTGTGTGACAGTGCTTTAGAAAAGGGAACTTTGAAAGGCACTTTACACAACCCCCTTGATGCCATGCCATCTCTAGGTCAAAACAGCCAGTAAGTCAGTGACTATTGTTGATCTAAACTGAAGGCACATATTAGGCTACTGGCAATCAAAGTTAATACCCAGTCACTGTAAATAAGCTAAAGAAGACATGGCGTCAAGTTCCCACAGCAGTAGCGCAAGGACAGTATTTCCCACAGTGCATGTAAAAGATGAAAAGCTCTATTGTACTCCATTAGATCATGATTAATAATGTTCTGTTTGTTAATCCAAACCAATTCACAGTACTAGTTCCAAAGGCTTTCCCTCGAAACCCAAAGTAAAGACAAGAAATCGTTTAAGGGACTGCTTATGTCATTAAATATTAAACACGGTGAGAGAATAAGCAAGTGATTCTTATTCATAAATTGACATGAATCAATTGCTGTAACTATAAGTTGCATCTGTTGGCCTCTTTGTATTTCGTAAAAGATGAAGTCCTCAGAATGTTATCCAAATATTTTTTCTAAACCTGATTGTTCAAATCCTTGATTGTGATTGGCTAAAAGCCGTTGTAAAATCCAGCATTACCTTACAATTTGACCTGATTACATTCCATATTACTGCGCAGCGAATGGCAAGGCTTATATATAGCGCATTTCATACCCAGTGTTCCATCTGGCTGTTGCGTTGCTTCAAGGGTTGCGTGGCAACGATTTATTTAGGAACTATAATTTTTAGTGGCGGAAGAATGACGGTTTATCATTAAACTATTGTTTCTTAAATTTAATTGTCTTTATTTATGAAACCATATCAAATATGTGTAGTAACAGGTTTAGAAAAGCAATAAGCCCCGCGAGTCCGTGCTTTGCGCTGATTTTAGAACAGGTAAGGGGGTTTAACGGCACTCCGCTTCGCGTCGTGCCTAACAACTCCCTTACCTGTTCTAAAATCAGCGCAAAGCACGGCCTCTTGGGGCTTATTGCTTAATTCTAAACCTGATTGTTCAAATCCTTGATTGTGATTGGCTAAAAGCCGTTGTAAAATCCAGCATTACCTTACAATTTGACCTGATTACATTCCATATTACTGCGCAGCGAATGGCAAGGCATTCATACAGCGCATTTCATACCCAGTGTTCCATCTGGCTGTTGCGTTGCTTCAAGGGTTGCGTGGCAACGATTTATTTAGGAACTATACTTTTTAGTGGCGGAAGAATGACGGTTTATCATTAAACTATTGTTTCTTAAATTGAATTGTCTTTATTTATGAAACCATATCAAATATGTGTAGTAACAGGTTTAGAAAAGCAATAAGCCCCGCGAGTCCGTGCTTTGCGCTGATTTTAGAACAGGTAAAGGCTGATTCATGCTTCCTTACGTAAGCGTAAGCGCAAGCGCAAGAGGCCACGCAAGCCCCTTGCGCGACCCTTGCGCGACTTCTTACGTCTTGCGTGCGTCGGCCCCTTTTTCTAGACTTGCGTCATTTTTTACGTAAGCCCTTACGCGAGCCTCGCAGCCTGCATTCTATCAACGAATGATACGAGATGAGGTTACTAAAATATTCTGCATGTCTACTCAATTTTACAGTGCTTCCCAAGTAAAGGTTTGAAAATAACTTCAAGCTTCAGACTTTCTGTTAGGGAACCTGTTATCTATCTGCAGAGCAAATGTCAGGCTCATACAAAAACATTAACGTGAATTACTTGATGCTAACACCTAGCGCGGTGTCTATAGGATTTTCCATATACGTTAGCATTAAGCTAACGTATTTTCTACCACAGTAAAACATGCAATACTATGTGATTGTTTTTAGAAAACGAATGTTACGTGATGAGATTACTCAAATGTAGTCTGCATGTCTGCTCAGTTTAACAGTGCTACCCAAGCAAAGGTTTGAAAAGAACTTCAAGCTTCAGACTTTCTGTTAGGGAAACAGCTTTCTATCTGCCAGGCAAATGGCAGGCTCATGACAACACGCGCAACCTTTGGGAGCATGAACTGCACCGAGTAAATTTTGCGCAACCGTTAACCCCCAACGCTGTAGCAAGCAGCCGCCTTAAGGCTGATTCATGCTTCCTTACGTAAGCGTAAGCGCAAGCGCAAGAGGCCGCGCAAGCCCCTTGCGCGACCCTTGCGCGACTTCTTACGTCTTGCGTGCGTCGGCCCCTTTTTCTAGACTTGCGTCATTTTTTACGTAAGCCCTTACGCGAGCCTCGCAGCCTGCATTCTATCAACGAATGATACAAGATGAGGTTACTAAAATATTCTGCATGTCTACTCAGTTTTACAGTGCTTCCCAAGTAAAGGTTTGAAAAGAACTTCAAGCTTCAGACTTTCTGTTAGGGAACCTGTTATCTATCTGCAGAGCAAATGTCAGGCTCATACAAAAACATTAACGTGAATTACTTGATGCTAATACCTAGCGCGGTGTCTATAGGATTTTCCATATACGTTAGCATTAAGCTAACGTATTTTCTACCACAGTAAAACATGCAATACTATGTGATTGTTTTTAGGAAACGAATGTTACGAGATGAGATTACTCAAATGTAGTCTGCATGTCTGCTCAGTTTAACAGTGCTACCCAAGCAAAGGTTTGAAAAGAACTTCAAGCTTCAGACTTTCTGTTAGGGAAACAGCTTTCTATCTGCCAGGCAAATGGCAGGCTCATGACAACACGCGCAACCTTTGGGAGCATGAACTGCACCGAGTAAATTTTGCGCAACCGTTAACCCCCAACGCTGTAGCATGCAGCCGCCTTTAAGGGGGTTTAACGGCACTCCGCTTCGCGTCGTGCCTAACAACAGTGGCTGATTCAGGGAGTGGCCTAGGGTGGCACGGGCCACCCCTGAAATCTGATTGGCCACCCCAATATTAGTATGTAAATTATGCCATATGCGCGCACGAGTTCAATGGCAGGCGGAGTAGGGGAAGATAAATAGTTTCATGGCGGTTTTCTGCGATTACCCATTGCTACATGTATCATTAATTTATTTTTGTCCAATGGTATCTATACACCTGAAAGGGCAAAATTGTCTCTATCATGGTGGGTATTTTTTGTGGGAGAAACAATAGCAATCTACAACAAAATGATATGCTTATCTTACACTATAGACACTATTAAAAAACGATTCAATTACATGAAAACGTTGTTATTTTCTTCGGTATTTTCATCATATTCAGATTTTCAATGATGATTTCTGGGTAATTGTTGTGTTGTTGTCCAATGTCAAATCTCTATTTGATCATGTGACGAGACGATACGATGTGTATCCTAATGTTTAGAAGGGGCAACTGCTATCGTGAATTATACAATAAATAAGTTGTGAAATAAAAGGAAAACACATCACAGTTAAAGTTGTATGAGACCTAACAAGTGCCTGACAAGTGTTTTTTAGTGGAGGTTTCGAAAAATGATTGCAACATATTGAAAAATCCCGTGCTTGCGTTGTATATGTGGACTTCAAGTTTACAAGAAAAAAAAATCTCTTCAATGGTAAGACCCTTTTGTTATGCTTCTTCTGGTGTAGCATACAATGTGACTTTTATTTGGGCATAGCAGATGCCTATCATGGGTAATGTGTAGGCTATTTCATTCCGTACTTGCAATGTGAATAATTTAATCTCCCTCTCGTGCGCGGTTGTACTTTTAACGGGACTTGTGTGAGCGAGTGCATGTAGTAGGCTGTCTGTTGATGCCAGAGTTTAAAAAAGCCCAAAATCGTGCTGTACGGAGAAGTCAAATCCGACCTTAACACGGATGAGGCAAAGCTCGTGGCTGCCTCTGTCAAATCTCTTCCGTCAGTCTAATTTTGTTTTAGGTGTTATTAAATATAAACTAGAATGCGTTTCGTGAACGAACAGCGAGAGTGTGCTTGCTCTGCAGTGCAGTGGCCGAGTGCGCATATGTTGTTGAGGGGCCTCACAGACTGATATCTGAGAACAAAATCTGTATAGTACTGTGTTTTCTGTGGTCATAGTCATAATAGTTCCAGAGTTTCGTTATACTGACTTACTGAGCTAAGTGAATTATTGAAATTGTTATCTTGGTAAAAGGAAACATCTCTGCAACAATATTGGAATGAATGCGGTTACATAGTCAGCTTTACTTAAAGTGTATTGTAAGATATAGCTTGTTAGACTTAATGCACTAAGAGTTAGACTGTAGGTCTAGTATCTAACGTAAGCAACACTTTTACTGTATAGATAGAGAGCACGTGTATCACATTGGTTTATAGTCTGTCAAATTAGTTGTAGTTATTGGTGTTCGTTGGCATAAAAAGTTAGTCTTCTCTTATAAGCCTATAGTACATCTGATTAGAGCTAGCAACCATGAAAAACCTCTTCTGAAACTAAGAAGGATAACTATGACTAAATGTGACTAAAACTAATATGCATTTTTGTCTTAAGACTGAATCTAAAATAGCTGCCAAAATGAATACATCTCAGTGTTCATTTTGGCAGCTATTTTAGATTCAGCAGCTATTTTAGATTCAGTGCATATTAGTTTTAGTCACATTTAGTCATAGTTATCCTTCTTAGTTTCAGTCTAGTTTTCGAAAACTGAGCACACTACAACAGCTACGATGTGTCCAGGTACATCTTCAAACGTTTTTCAGTTAACCTAATGATTCAAGGTCTCTCATGAATCATTACTCCCAGGACACGGGTTAATGTTAACTCACGCTATCGGCCACAAGTTAACCATTCTTTCAGTATAAGCAACTTTTGCATAGCCCCGCACAGCTAGGATAGCTCACGTTACCGTAGTAGGAATACAAGCATTAGCGCACTATATCCACACAACTAAATTCATGAATTACTTCACAGGTTTACTTAACAACTTGAATTAAGGAAAATTATCCCCCGTTACGGCTAGCTGAAACTGCCAGTGGATACTCCCGTTACGTAGTGTTAGTTAGCCTTAACGGTGCAAACCCATGCCACCGTTGTGAGCGACGCGATCTCTAAACCCAATGCATTTCAATGGGAGCCAATCCATTGTGACGTAAATTAGCGATCTGAGCGACGCGTCCGTTGAAAATTCGAACATGTTGAAACTTATGCAAATGAGGAGCGATATTTCCCGGCAGCAGCCAATGAGATTGTTTGGTGTCGTCTTTGACAGTTGGACTGTATGCTATTTCCACACGCTACACCACGCCCACTCAAAGCGATGGAAGTCGCTCACAACGGTGGCATGGGTTTGTACCGTTAGCCCCGTACTATATGTTACAGCTGCTTAACACAGCTAGGATAGCTAACGTTACCGTAGTGGGAATACAAGCTTTAGCTCACTATATCCACACAACTAAATTCATGAATTACTTCAAAGGTTTACTTCACAACTTGAATTAAGGAAAATGGCGTCTCCAACGTTAACGTAACGTTAATTTATATGTTAGCTGCTACCATTAAAATTTCAGTCAGTACACTGAAAATGCTGCCATTCAACTCACCTTAACGAAGTGGAAATACAGTAGCTAGGTTAGAAACTGTAGTTACTCTTATTCTTTCTCAAAGTTGAATTGAGAGGGACAGAGAAATACGGTTCCTCTTATTCTTTTTCAAAGTTGAATTGAGAGGGACAGAGAAAATGCGGTTCTTCCGATTTGGCGGAGGTGTCAGTGAGAAGCACAGCTGCAAGCCAGTTTAATGACCCTATTATGACGTCATAATGGCAGAGACCTCTGCCATGCAAGTCTATGGAGAAAAAAGGGGATGAAAAAGAGGGATAAAAAAGGAGTGGCATGGGGTACCGCCACGAAAAGTCATAGCAGCTTGCACCGGATCGGGCCGGACGTTTTTGTGTTTGAATGGCGTCTCTAGCTCAATCGGGCGAGGAGGAGTTAGCTGCAAGAAAAACGTACGGAATAAAGAAAACTTGACGATAACAATACTGTGCTTCCCTTCGGGCAAGCACACTAATTACTCTAGCCTGCATTTAATTTGGAAAACCACCGACTGGTGACAGTGATAAGGTAAGATGTGGCGTTGACTTGCCAAATGTGAGCTTGCTATTCACAGATGAGGTAACGATCCCTACAGCTAGCCTAGCTAACGGTATGTCTTAAATTGAGACCGTTATGATCTGGTAAAATAAGCAAGCTGGTGCTGTTGTCAACCACGAGATTATCATTTTTTTTATTGTTCGAATGGGATTTTCAACACCTGACAATACACTGTAGAGCATATTGTAATGCAACGTTGAATGGATGAATAGCTTACATAAGGGTACCCAGCACTTTTCAAACCATATTCAAGCTTGGTTATTGTCCCCACCACTGACACCCTTGCATATCGCACATTGCAACGTGTTAGTATTGCTGTTTTAACCATGGTAACCACGGTTCCACTTATGCATGTGAGAAAAATGTCTGCGCAGGCGCTCCTGCTCACACTTCATGCCACCCCTGCATACGTCAGTGCCCCACTGGTGCCACCCCTATCAAAAATTTCTGGACACGCCACTGCCTAACAACTCCCTTACCTGTTCTAAAATCAGCGCAAAGCACGGCCTCTTGGGGCTTATTGCTTAAGTTTACACCTGTGGATAGAGACAAATAAATACACAAAGTTCCAAAGGCTTTCCCTCGAAACCCAAAGTAAAGACAAGAAATCGTTTAAGGGACTGCTTATGTCATTAAATATTAAACACGGTGAGAGAATAAGCAAGTGATTGTTATTCATAAATTGACATGAATCAATTGCTGTAACTCAGTGGCGGTTTTAGGCACGGGCGAACCGGGCAGCCGCCCGGGGCGGCACTTTTTCATGACAGCTGGAGGGCGGCACGAGCACTTAAAAAAATGAAATAAAAATCATCTGGGCCGCGAAGCGGTTTTCTATTGTCTATCTATCATATCACTGTGTGGGGAATTGGCGAATTAGCGCCCCCTGCGGCTGCAGGCGCCACTGCTCCCTAAGAAGGTGCCTAAGCCTTGCTTGCACAGATCCAGTGTGAGGGGGCGCGGGGGACAGTTTAACTCTGGGTGTCCCAAATGGAACTTGTTAGGTTGGAATTTTCCTCTGCTAAAGTAATAAACTAAGCCTACATGGTCATAGGCATACTCATTATTCACATTTTTGTCATTGTGAGTACCGTCATACTTTCACCACTGATGTTATGCTAGGCTTAGGCAGGTTATCTCTGGTTAAAACTAGCTAACGTAAGCTATTCGCTAGCTAGCTTGACAGTCATCGTTATGGTGTTAATTATCTGACTGCGTGTGTTTTCGGCAAACGTTCACTTTGTCATTTGAATCCATTAGCTACTAAAATGAGCACATCGATTGTTAAACCATTATTAAACTTAGCATTTTGATTGTTTAACAGAATTGTCGATGTTTGACACTGTCAGATAACTTACCTAGCAGCTACGCTAGGACATTGCCCTGTCAGGTATACATCTCAGTGCCTCTCTCCAGATGAGTTTTAAATGAACTGAAGAAAAATTAATACAATATTTCACTGCGGTGCCTGGACAATGCTGGTATGGGATGTGATGTGTAAATTCTCGCCTCCAATTTAAGCTCGTCATCCATCATATCTAGTTTTACATTTTGTACATATCCCTCCATTGCATAATGAAGTCCCTTTCGCAATCAGGTACTTCTGTATCAAAATGTTGCATAGAGCCTCTTGGGATGTCATTTTGTGAACTCTAGTCAGCTCCTCTAGTTTGTTCGAGTTAGCAACAGTAACTAATATAAGGGAGACCGGGCTTAGCGATAGGTCAATTGAGAAATAAAAGTGTGTCTTTCACTTATATACTTATAATAAAAAAAAAAATACGATTTTTTTTTCCTCCTGTGTGTGTGTGTGGGGGGGGGGGGGGGGGGCGCTCGGAGGGGGTCTCGCCCGGGGCGTAATTCTATGCAGAACCGCCACTGCTGTAACTATAAGTTGCATCTGTTGGCCTCTTTGTATTTCGTAAGTCTTTAAAAGATTAAGTCCTCAGAATGTTATCCAAATATTTTGTTTACACCTGTGGATAGAGACAAATAAATACACAAGGAGGCAGCAATATACCCCTTCTTGTCCTTATGACTTAATTTGTTTTGTATTTCAATACAAGAATTTCTTATAGGGCTATGGGATTAAGACAAATACCATCACTGTTACATTTCATGTCAACTACACAGATTTGAAAGAAGTCCAGGAATATTTGTTTTCAGTGGTTTTGGTTGTTAATCTTTAATATCTCAAGTACAGCTCCCTAAACAGCTGAACATGAACAGCAGGCCACTAGGTTAGATGTGAGGTTATGCACTTAAAGTCAATTATGATGATTCAATTATGACCATACAGATGGAGAATTTTGGAAAGTTTTTATTTCACCGGCGTTGTTCATAGTAGGACATGGAAATGTCACTTTTACTATAGAGAATGAGACACCTCTGACTCACTTGGCATAGAGGAGGAAGCCACTGAAAGTATTACGCCTGTTCCTGTCAGTGTAGACGGCACTGTTAGCAAACATCTGCATGTACACCGTGTCTGACGGTTCCAACAGGAGAGTGACAGAGTTAGACGTTGTGTCTTCTGTGTCCTGTCCAGGTGCATTATCCGACGCTGAGACCACCATTTCCCCGTTCTTCATCAACTTTGCCCCAGAGGCATTTTTCCACGGGTTGAAAATGACAAAGGTGAAAAAGTAGACACCTTTCACGGGTGCTGTGAATATGCCTGTCAGAAATACCCACATATTTTATTGTTATTAGTGTTGGTATCAGCTACAACTTTCTACTACCATAAACCACTACGGTAACAGTTTAGTTCCTTCAAACATGCTAACCTAAGCAAGTCTATCAAGGTTTCCCAAAAAAACATTTTCAAAATTGATTACCTGTATTTGGATCATAAGCACTTCCGTCATTTGTAATGACATTCTCATATTTTAGTGTAAAATCCTGTGAGAAAGGTCCAATGTATTCATGTGGTTTCTCAGTCTGTAGTGTTGCGGTGAATGCCACTTTTGCAGTGGGCGCAGCAAAGAACAGAAATGAATGACAGAGTAAACTCTAAACATGTAACATTTCAAACAGAAACTGTGACAGCAATTTCTTCAAATAGGAGCCTGATCTAGTCACATAGTAATGAGACAAACACATACAGAGCGATTTGAAATAATCACCAACAGCCAAAACACCAAGATCAATTATGAATGATCAATTATGAATGTTTCAAGGTTTTTTCAGTTTGTGCGTTAAGGTTAAGTTTAACACCCTCAGCATCTCAACACTGTTACCAACCAGTATTTGACACAAATTTGATCATCTGGAGCTGTCCATAGGTGGAAAGGAAGGATAAAGAATTCCCAGAATCTTAGCACACACACTAACATCCAGGAAATCAATTAGAGGGGAAAATCTGGTATTTTCTGGTGCTTCTCACCTACAGTCTTCAGTTCCATTGTGATTTTTTCCACTTGCTTCCCTAGGTCTGAAACAATGAATTTACACTCAAGTGAGTATTGATTTATAACCCAGAATCATGTCGTTCTGTTTTTCACTAGTTCATATTACCTTCATTTTGGCTCTTCAGGCTCTGTACCTGGGCTTCTGTCAATTCTAACCGTTGCTTCAGATCCTTCACAGTGTCCAAAAACCTGATTTCAGAGTCTGTGGCTCCATGTGATTCTGCCACACACAGAGAGACAAAAAAAAACATAAAAACAATCCGCTTTGGAGAAATCATCATCTTTGCAGACCTCTTTGGAATCGTTTATGGACTTTTGGAGTTTCTGTTCACTATAAACTATGCAATCTGTTAAATATTAACCTCAAAATTGACTGTTCGATCGGTTGTTGCCTGTGACCAGAAAGGAGCATAGGTGAGTTAAACCCCGCCCTTTGCCCTTTATGTTCTGCAGCTCGTTCTTCCGTAAAGAAAGCGTTCACACCGATAATTAGGGACAGATTTAGTAGGCCCATATTCCCATTACTTTTGAAAACATAGTCTACACTGTTTATTGCAACCCGTGCAAACATTTTCTTTTTACTCTGATGGCAAATTTACTTAGGCTGACATAAATGTAGGTCTAGTACTATTGACTGGGTAGGCAGAACAGTAGCCAGAGTCAACTCCTGAGTGAGATAAGAGAGCTGTAAAATCGTTAAGATAACAGGATACAATATGAAACTGAATGGCAAAAGATGGTCAAGTTTGTGTCAGAAAACGGTGTGATTTTGTGAAAATATGCCAGGCTTTATATAGCCTTTTCCTGTAAAAAAGGCTTCACATACCTCCACATTTCTCTCTTCACACCAAACAACCTTTCCATCATAATAAACTTTCTTTCACTTAAACACATAACTTTACAGACAACTGACTAAAGCAATATCTTTCTTATAGAAAAGCATTTCTCTGAGACATTTATTATGTAATTTCAGTTTTTTTCTTTAAATGTTTCTTATTTTTGTATATATCCTTGACTGTATCAACTGGTTTCATGGTCCTTGAGACCTCTCATTATTGTGTGCCTGTATTGCTTGTTGTTAGGGTGGCCCTTTGCTGCATTATTTTATTATTGTATCAATTTATCAATAAGACTCACTTATTTGCTCAGTGTTGTTTAATATTTAATGACATAAGCAGTCCCTTCAACGATTTCTTGTCTTTACTTTGGGTTTCGAGGGAAAGCCTTCGGAACTAGTACTGTGAATTGGCTTGGATTAACAAACAGAACATTATTAATCATGATTTAATGGAGTACAATAGAGCTTTTCATCTTTTACATGCACTGTGGGAAATACTGTCCTTGCGCTACTGCTTTGGGAACTTGACGCCATGTCTTCTTTGGCTTATTTACAGTGACTGGGTATTCACTTTGATTGCCAGTAGCCTAATATGTGCCTTCAGTTTAGATCAACAATAGTCACTGACTTACTGGCTGTTTTGACCTAGAGATGGCATGGCATCAAGGGGGTTGTGTAAAGTGCCTTTCAAAGTTCCCTTTTCTAAAGCACTGTCACACAAGCACACTGTGATCATAACAATAGCAGCCGCTTGCCAGAGAAAGAATAACTCAACATAGATGTAAGCTAATTCCAAAGACAGTCATCATGCTAGCAAATCAGCCTTCAAGCCCATGCCTCAGAGAAGAGGAATGTACAAAAAGTGGAGTGAAAACTATATAACTGTCTATTTCTATACAGTTACACAGCGATGTGATTTGTTTGATGGCAAATCCTTTGGGTATACATTTAATAAACAAGGAACATGTTTTGTGGTGTTGCTGTTGTTCTTGTCGTGTATAGTGGTGGTTGTTGGAACTTATTACATTTATTTAGAGCAATTTGAGGATACATCATACAACACTGTATTGTATGCTTAACTGGCATGTGGCTTTGAATAAAAGCATCTGCAACATACAACATACTGTTTTTTAAAGGTATTTTTTTGTGGGGGGCAAGTTTTTCTAACATTTTCTTATTTTTAAAGATTTGTATTACATTCTGATGGTATATGGCCATGTATAAACGAGGTGAAAACACATGTAGGTTCCACTAGCCACCCAAGCTATACTAACTCACCTGTTGGTGGTGTTTGAAAGGCAGGTCTGTCAACATTTAGATAGCTAATGCACAG
Organism: Sprattus sprattus; assembly: GCF_963457725.1. Lineage (NCBI taxonomy): Eukaryota > Metazoa > Chordata > Actinopteri > Clupeiformes > Clupeidae > Sprattus > Sprattus sprattus. Next base: position 17,208,758 of record NC_137923.1, read on the forward strand.
GTTTTATAGGCTCTTTAAGGTGCTGTAGGGGTCTATAATGGCCCACAGATCACTCTAGTAAGATAAACTGGGACCAATTTACTAAAGACTCCATTATACATAGTTTATAAATAGGTTATTAATTAGGTTGTAAACCCTTTGTAAGTCATTAATAAGCCCTTGTAAATTTTATACGTCGATGCGCGCACACTATTTGGGAAGATCCCCATCTTGACAACCCACTGTCTATCCCTTAACTTGCTCTACTAGCACACTCCCTACCATTCTTGTATCTGTTACTAGAGATTAAACACCAGGAGGGGGGGGGCTCACAACCTTTACAATAAGGCTCCATTTTGCCAGTTATAAATGTTTGTAACTGATTACAAGATTACTGATTTTGTTGTGTAATGAGTAGTAAGCAGTGCCAGGAACAGTTTGGTGATGAACAATGCCTTTCCCAGCATGATGGAGCACCTTGCCATAAGGCAAAAGTGATAACTAAGTGGCTCGGGGAACAAAACATTGATATTTTGGGTCAATTGGCCAGGAAACTCCCCAGACCTTAATCCCATTGAGAACTGGTGGTCAATTCTCAAGAGGCGGGTGGACAGACAAACAAAAAACTATTTCTGACAAACTCCAGGCATTGATTATGCAAGAATGGGTTGCCATCAGTCAGGATGTGGCCCAGAAGTTAATTGACAGCATGCCAGGGCGGATTGCAGAGGTCTTGAAAAAGAAGGGTCAAAACGGAATATATTGACTTTTTGCTTCATGTACTTCATGTTATTGCCAATAAAAGTCAGTGACACTTATTAAATGTTTGTAATTATACTTCAGTCTTCCATAGTAACATCTGACAAAAATATCTAAAGACACTGAAGCAGCAAACTTTGTGAAAAGGCATATTTGTGTCATTCTCAAAACTTTTGGCCACGACTGTACATATAAAACACATATCAATAAAATATATATCATAATTCACACAACACCACACTCATAATGCACTGATATTTTATTTAATATTGTCAGTATAATCTCAGAGAATGGCCTTCCCACCTGTGCAAGTCCTGAGCTTTCTGAGATTTTGGATGACCTTTTGAGAATCCCACTTAAACCACTATTTTTCTTCTGAGAAAAGAGTAAGGAAAAACATTTTGTAGTTTTTATTTCACCTACAAGTCACACAAGTCTAAGACACGCCTATCCCAGAGGACATTTGGGTCAACCCTAAACACAGATTATTCCCAAACGCTTTCTATTTAGTGAAGTTTAATGTGTTCCTGACCCACCCTGTTCTTACCATATGTGTTCCTTCCTCACACTCCAAGTCCAGCGTCTCATAACGACGTCCCCATTCCTGAAGACAGAGATATCAATATTAGTCTAAAACATACACTCGTCTGTGCTATCGACGACGGGCGAAATCAAACATTTAAGACAAGTTAAGAAACGTCAAACGTATTGCCTAAACTTGTTACTTTGACTTACCATGTCAACTGGCTTGGGTACCTACAGTATTTACTATGAAGACTGTAAATAGATGGACAGTAGGCTATATCAGCATCCGACAAAGGTAGAATTCAGAAAGATCACTTGTAGTGTGATCCTCCGTAATCGCAGTTTCTTAAAGCCGAATTATGCTCTGTTTTAGACGTAACGCGTAAGCACGTAAGATACACAACCCCCCCTTGCGCGGTAAAATACCCCCCCTTACGTGCTAAAGTGCGTTGCCCAAAATTCCTGACTATGCGACTAAAACACTACGGCCCTACACAGCTCGCAAAGGCTGTGATTGGCCGGCTACCACAGCCTTTCACACAGAGTCTCACGTTTCCAGGTTAATAGCATACAGTCTTTTTTAGACCCAGACATTTTTTTAAATCATGAATACCCTGCAGACCGTCTCACAAGCCTTTTCTTATGGATTAGGAACAAACATAACAGAAGAGGTCCGAAGACATGAACTCCTTTACAAATCCTCTTTAAACACTTGTAAGGACGCTCAAATTACCTCGAATATCCCATTCTCACCCGCGATTGTTTGGAGAGAATGTGGTCATTCACGAACAAATAGGTACTTTCATATTCATTTTCCGCCACTTACTCATGGTGATATCTTTCATTGAGTTCATATTGACGTGAATCCATCAATTGCACCAGCGAGTTTGATAGAATGAGCCCGGTCTGCTCATACAAAAGTTAACAGTAACCTGCCGTTACCTTGTGGCCAGCACCATTGTAGTTACAAGCATTGACAACATGATGAGATTCTCTTGCCGTTTTCCACCTCATCTTTGAATAATGTAACTCATAAACACATCGTTTTAAAGCCTGTCGCAGTCATTAAAAGATGTCAATAAACGAACTTTTGCGTCATGTGCTGTCTTTTTCGCCACTGGTACTGAATTGCCAACATTTGTATTTTGTGTAACACATCAGACTCATCAGAGAAGACGAACTAGGAGACCCTCCAGTCGGCTTTGGTTTAATCCTTATGGTCTTTTACAAACCTCAGCCAGGCAAAGTACAACGTTGTCCCGGAGGAAAAACTTGCTTCCTTTTGCTCTGACAATGTTCCCCAACTCTGAGAAGTGTTTTTTCCAGCAGGGCAATGCTCCATGCCACACAGCCAGGCCAGTAAAGGTGTGGATGGAGTATCACCAGATCAGGACCCTGTCATGGCCAGCCCAATTTCGAGACCTGAATCCCATAAAAAAAACTCTGAAATGTGATCAAGAGGAAGATAGATGGTCACAAGCCATGAAAAGAAGCCGAGCTGCTTGAATTCTTGCGCCAGGAGTAGCATAAAGTCACCCAACGGCAATGTGAAAGACTGGTGGAGAGCATGCCAAGACACATGAAAGTTGTGATTTTAAATCAAGGTTATTCCACCAAATATTGATTTCTGAACTCTTCCTAAGTTAAAGCATTAGTATTGTGTAGTTTAAAAATGAATATGAGCTTGTTTTCTTTGCATTATTCGAGATCTGAAGACACTGCATCTTTTTTGCTATTTTGACCAATTGTCATTTTTCTGCAAATAAATGATCTAAATGACAATATTTTTATTTGAAATTTGGTAGGAATGTTGCCAGTAGGTTATAGAATAAAACTAAAATGTACATTTTACTTTAACACATACCAATAAATAGTAAAACCAGAGAAACTGATAATTTTGAAGTGGTCTCTTAATCTTTTCTGCGGCTGTATGTGTGTGTGGCAGTGATTTGTATGTATATGATATGAACCTTTATGCTAATGTTAATACATTATAGGTTAATGTTTGTTTGGGTTATTTATATGTTAATGTTTACATGTTTTTTGTGTGTGTTGAGATCTCTATGTCTGTGTTTGCATGCAGTGCATGATTTCATTCCATAGGGTTGGTAGTCCAAGGGCCTCCAGGTCAAATAGGTCCAACAGGCTACCTGGTTCCAAATGAGAGAAAGGAGATTTCGTTACAAATATCCTAATTTCTTACATTTTAACCATCTTTAACAATTTCATTTTGCAGTTTTATTTTTTTTACATTTCATTTTAATCAACACAATTTTCTAAAGACATAATTGAAAGTACTCTTCAACATTCAGGACTGATTGATGCCAGTTTGGTGACAACTTTACAGTCAGAAATAGAGCCTCAAATCAAGAGAAAATAGAGAAAGGTACAGCTATGCGTCCTTTGCGTGACAAATAAAATAAAAAAAGCAATCCTTCATGTCTTTGCAAAACACTCTTTACCCTTGCTTTATTACTATGTTTTAATTGTGACATGTTTAATATTGTTAACTGTGTCATTGATTTCTGTTCTTTGCCGCGCCCAAGTGGCATTCACCGCCACACTACAGGCTAAGAAAGAACATGAAGTCATTGGACTTTTGTCAAAAGATTTCACACTAGAATATGAGAATGCCATTACAATCACTGTTTTTTAGGAAATCTTGATAGACTTGATTATGATAGCATATAGAAAGAACTAAGCTGTGTTTGCAACATAGTAGAAGTTTGGGATGATTTTTCATTAATTTCAAGAATTCTAACATAAAATGAATGTGGGTATTTCTGACAGGCATGTTAACAGCATCCGTAAAAGGGGTCTACTTTTTCACCTTTGTCATTTTCCACCCGTGGAAAAACGCCTCTGGGGCAAAGTTGATGAAGAACTGGGAAATGGTGGTCTCAGTGTCGGAAAATGCACAGAAGACAAAACGTCTAACTCTGTCACTCTCCTGTTGGAACCCTCAGTCACGGTGTACATGCAGATGTTTGCTAACAGGGCCGTCTACACTGACAGGAACAGGCGCAGTACTTTCAGTGGCTTCCTCCTCTATGCCTGGTGAATCAGAGGTGTCTTATTTTCTAAAACAAAAGTGACATTTCCATGTCCCTCTATGTACAATGTCTGTTGAGGTGTGTGAAAGGGTGAAATTCCCTCCCCCTTCTCACTGACTCATGAGGAGTTTGGCCCTGGTGTGGGGTGGACTTCCCCACCACAATGGTTGTGCCGGGCTTCCCCCGCAACAATGGATAAGTCCAAGGACAATTGATTGGACTAATTTAGCCAAGTGGCCTGCGTATATAAAGGGTTCCTGATGAGAGGACAGAAAGAGAATTAGAGATGTTGGAAGGAAAGGGATTGAAATTGCATTTATATGGGTCCCTGCTCATGTAGGCATTGCAATGAATGAGAAGGTGGATAAATTGGCCAAGACAGCTACTCAAAAGGATACCATAGATGTGAACCTAAATCTCTCCAAGGCAGAGGGGAAAAGTATTGTGTGGCAGGAAACTATTTTAAAATGGCAACAGCTCTGGGAACAGGAAACAAAAGGTAGACACTTATTCTCATTATCTAGAGGGGTAACAGATTCAGTTAATGTGTGCAAAATAGGTGGGGGTACACGTAAGGAAGAAGTCATCATTTCTAGAATGAGGATTGGTCACACATTCCTGAACAGCACCTTGGTTATTATGGGAAAACACCAAAATGGATTGTGTTCTTGTGAAGAACCCGAGACGGTGCTTTTGATGTTTTGCTTTCTTGTGGAAAATATGAGGAGCAGAGAAGAGATTTTCTGAGAGAACTGGGAGAGATTGGATTGAGAGATCTCACTGAAGGGTATTTTTGAAGTAGGGCTGAGCGGGAGGGGAAGGCGTTTCTTTTTCAAGTTCTTGACGGACACTGGGCTGTACAAGCGAATATAGTGCACTTAGGTGCTAAAACCCTAGGTGGCAGCAATGCAACCTATTGGATGGCGGCTGCCGTAAAACAACAAAGAAGAAGGACAGAAAGAGAGACTTTGCCAAGAGAGGCATGCGACAGCATGGTGACAACTTTGGGGAGAAACCGGTGTACTGCTTTACCCGTTTACCTGTGTGAGGTGAAACAGTACGTGTCTAGATGTGTGGACACTGTTAGCTTTGTTTTGCTCCCTTGTTTTCTGTACCGCTTTTGTGTGCTTTGTTTAGTGTATGTAGGTATTTTGTTTATACGGCCAGTGGATGTAGTTTCAGGTTAGTCTCTGTGCCTAGGGTTGGGGCCTGCCTTGGTCTGAACAGGTGCCTGTGATTGGGCCTAAGTTAGACAAGCAGGTGCAGTACCTGTGAGTACAGCTGGTGTGTTTTGTTTGTTGTATGGTTGGGCACATGTCTAGGGCTGCTAGAGCCCTTTGTAAATAAATATACAGTATGTATGTATGTATGTGTGTATATATATATATATATGAAAGCTACCATCTCCTGTGCTGTGTTTGTCCCAACGTCTTCACCAAGTCCATTTGCCAAATCCCAATAACGTGGGGTGACCGGTCGGTCCCTCACAAGGTGAAATAAAAACTTCCATCTGTATTGTCATAATTTGATTAATCATAATTGACTGTAAGGGGATAATATCACATCTAACCTAATGACCTGCTATACTTGAGATTTTAAAGATTAACAATCAACTACAACTGAGAAAATATTCCTGGACATCTTTTGAACGCAAATAATGCAGTGGGAAGAAAGGGCCACCCTAACAACAAGCAATACAGGCACACAATAATGAGAGGTCTTAAGGACCATGAAACCAGTTGATACAGTCAATGATATGTACAATAATAAGATTTAATAAAAAAACTGAAATTACATAATAAATGTCTCAGAGAAATGCTTCCCTGCTGTCTACAAAATAAAGAAACATATTGCTTTAGTTGTCTGTAAAGTTATGTGTGTAAGTGAAAGAAAGTTTATTATGATTAAGGTTGTATGGTGTGAAGAGAGAAATGTGGAGGTATGTGAAGCCTTTTTTTTTTTTTTTACAGGAAAATGCTATATGAAGCCTGGCATATTTTCACAAAATCACACCCTTTTCTGGCACAAACTTGACCATCTTTTGCCATTCAGTTTCATGCCATTGTATCCTGTTATCTTAACGATTTTTACAGCTCTCTTATCTCACTCAGGAGTTGACTCTGGCTACTGTTCTGCCTCTCAGTAGTACTAGACCTACATTTATGTCTGCCTAAGTAAATTTGCCATCAGAGTAATAAGAAAATGTTTGCACGGGTTGCAAAAAATAGTGTAGACTATGTTTTAAAAAGTAATGGGAATACGGGCCTAGTAGCCTACTAAATCTGGCCCAAATTAACAGATATCACTCTCAGGTGACGTACTAGTACTACAGCCACTGAACACCATTTTCCCCCGTCTTGGCCGTGCTCACCTGTTCTGTTTCAACGCTTTCTTTACGGAAGAACGAGCTGCAGAACATAAAGGGCAGAGGGCGGGGTTTAAGGGGGGAAAAAACTTGTCAACAGCGAGCGGCACACCGGGAGTAAGAAACTGCGATTACGGAGGATCACACTTCAAGTGATCTTTCTGTATTCTATCTTTGTCGGATGCTGATAGTCTGTCCATCTATTTACAGTCTTTATAGTAAATATTGTATGTACCCGAGCCAGTTGACATGGTAAGTCAAAGTTACCAGTTTAGGCGATACGTTTGATGTTTCTTAACTTGTCTAAAATGTTTGAATTCGCCCGTCGTCGATAGCACAGACGAATGTATGTGTGTTTAGACTCAGGGGCGCCTGCAGAAAAAAATTGTGAGGTACGCACAGAGCCACCAACCAAAATAAAACAAAAACACGCACAGTTAATTCTCCTTCTGCATATTGTTTTAGTACTTTTTCACTGTCGATCTGTGTGAATATTCATGAGAGCAAGTCCGGTCAGTCTTTCAGTCATCATAGGCCTACTTCGTAGATGTCTTAAGATTGTACTGAATGACCGCTCAGCAGACGTTGTGGAAACGGGCATTGTCAACAAGACGCAATGAATGTTTGTGTAGAGATGTTCCGAACTTTCCAGGGCTTGACAGTGCGTACAGCCGTACGGCTGCAGGCGCCACTGCTTAGACTAATATTGATATATATGTCTTCAGGAATGGGGACGTCGTTATGAGACGCTGGACTTGGAGTGTGAGGAAGGAATACATATGGTAAGAACAGGGTGGATCAGGGACACATTAAACTTCTTTAAATAGAAAGCGTTTATCTAGAATCTGTGTTTAGGGTTGACCCAAATGTCTTCTGGGAAAGGCGTGTCTAAGACTTGTGTGACTTGGAGGTGAAATAAAAACTACTAAATGTTTTTCCTTACTCATTTCTCAGGAGAAAAATAGTGGTTTAAGTGGGATTCTCAAAAGGTCATCCAAAATCTCAGAAAGCTCAGGACTTGCACAGGTGGGAATGCCGTTCTCTGAGATCTGACGATATTAAATAAAATATCAGTGCATTATGAGTGTGGTGTGTGAATTATGATATGTATTTTATGGCATATGTTTTATATGTACAATGTGCTTCATCATTTATAACAGGGACGAAACGGCAATCTCTCAAAAAGTAATGATAATCTCTCTGACAATGGCGCAAAGGTAGTTCACAGTGTTTTTTCATAACTATTATTATTATTAGCTATTGGATGTTAAACATTGTGGTTTTTAATCTACCTGACCATTGTTTTTTCTGACAGGACAAAGCAGGGGTGTTTAGTGGAATGTTTAAGAAGAACACCAAACCTGCAGAGGTGAGTGTATTGGTATCATCTTCTAAATAATTTCTATGTTGTATAGTCGTGTGAGGGACAGATAAACAGATCTGTCATGCTCACTTACCATCCAGGCTATGCACTATGTAGTACTGTGGTCTGAAATGGACCACCCTGCGAAAATTTAAGAAAAGCTTTCACAGCACGACATTGCTCACTGGCTTAGACAAAAAAAACCTTACTCTTCTCACTGATAAACTTACTTTTATTCCAGGACTGTTTGCAAAACAAACTCTCGGGCAGCAATGACAGTCTCAATGCTAATAACAACACCAAGGTAAGTTTTTGCCTCACTTCAGCCAGCACAATTAGCCATGTTTTGTAGAATTTTCCCAGTGCATTTTCTTGTTCACCAGGAGAAAGGGGGTGTCTTCAGTGGAATCCTAAAGAAGGCTGTCAAGCCATCTGGCGATGGTTTGTCTACACAGGTAACCTTGTAACTACTCACCGACAGCGCTACCCACTGTACCAGATCACACTCACCATAATCTATACATACGGCCCCATAAGCGGCCCCATACACAGCTTCTTGCCTTGCTTTCGTAGTGGTGGCGGTGTTGGATTTTGCCATGATTATGGTCTTGTATTCTTCATAAGCGTTCATGATCATCTCCTACTCGCCAGCGGAGAAAAAAAAGAGTCTCCTTCATTGAGTTTAATAGTTATTGTACAGACAGAAAATCATGGTTTTGGTGATCGACGATAATTTGATCGGGCTAATGGGACAATTTATTAATTTAACTTAATCCCTTACGACGAATAGACCCCAGGTGTATACATCACAGTGTTAAACAGAAAGACATTTTTTTTTCTTTGTTACTGATCACATCATGGCAATGTGTCACAGGTTAGTCTTGGAGATGATCACGAGCTATCTGCCAGTAATGAGAGTCTGTCTGACAAGACCAACCCCAAGGTGAGTCCTCTTATCTAGCGACTTAACAGTTATAACCTTGACTGAAGTAAGCATGGGCTTCTTTCACAGAGGTTAGGAAATGTATGGCATGTTGATTTATGAAACATAGAGCATATAGGTACAATGAAACAACCGCATGTGGCTTTTATTCAGGAGAAAGGAGGAATGTTTAGCGGAATTTTCCGGAAGTCTCCCAAGCCTCCTGGAGACATGTCCCAGGTTAATGTTATTATTTCTTGTCTTTGCTGTTTCTCATGTTTTTCCTTCGCCTCCCATACTGTGTGGACTAACATGATGTTCACATCGCCCTCTTTCCAACAGGCCACCCTGTCTGTTGACAAAGACCTTTCTGCCAGCAATGATAGTCTCTCTGAGAGTAGCACAAAGAAAGTGAGTGTGTGTGTGTGTGTGTGTGTGTGTGTGTGTGTGTATGTGTATGTTTGCCTCTTGACTGGGGTTTCTTACTTTCCCCTTCTCACACCCTTTTTTCTGTTAGTCTGTATGCATGACCTTGTAATTGTTTTTTAAAAACTTCTGTCTTTAAGGAAAAACCTGGAATGTTGAGCGGGATGTTCAAAAGATCTCCTAAACCAAATCATAAACGCACAGCTTCACAGGTGAGCTAGTTGAGGCTAAACTGATCCAAGTCCTGACTGATTGTACACATTGATTGATTGCTGACTTTATCAGTCCTTCTCTCCCTATATTTTTTTTTATTTTGATAGGCTAAACTTATCCAAGGCCTGACTGGTGTTGCTTTCTGTTTGTAAACATTGATTGATTGCTGACGTAATCAGTCCTTCTCCACTTGAGCATTTTCACTCATAAATGGTCTGCGTGACAAATGTATAGTGTGCAATGGTTCACAACTTTTGGTTCAGGACGACACTTGAATGTCACAAGTCCCTCGTGACCGGCATCATTCTCAATAAGGACAACTTTTTAGTGTATTTTTTCCCCCTCAATCGTTACATTTTCTTGCCGAATTCTTGTCACTTTGATTTTTGAGCATACTTATGTTTGAGTTTTGAAATACCTGATCATGACTCGTTGTGTCAATTGAGATATGCAGGGCTCAGTAAATATGATTAACTTTTTATACATTTAGTTTAAATTGTTTGTGTGTGATTTTTTTTTCTTCAATTACTTCAATTTCTGCTAACCCCTAGGTTGGGAGACCCTGGTATAGTTGTAGCCTATAGTGGCATATTTGAACTGTCAGATTTGATTGTAATCATTTTTTAATCTTTGATAGGAAAACCTGTGTGAACAGGGTGATATCTCTGCTAGCAACGACAGTCTCTCAGAAAACGGCAACCCTAAGGTATGATCGGCCCATCAAAAGCCATTACGAACTCTAAATTAAGCAGTTATCCATGATCTATTGTCTGAAGTGCTATAATGTGAATAAAATATGATACACAATTTCCACTCTGTTTGTATCCTGGTATCTCTATTTCTTATTAACATGATGTTCACATCGCCCTCTTTTTGACAGGCCACCCTGTCTGTTGACAAAGACCTTTCTGCCAGCAATGATAGTCTCTCTGAGAGTAGCACAAAGAAAGTGAGTGTGTGTGTATGTGTGTGTGTGTGTGTGTGTATGTTTGCCTCTTGACTGGGGTTTCTTACTTCCCCCTTCTCACACCCTTTTTTCTGTTAGTCTGTATGCATGACCTTGTAATTGTTTTTTAAAAACTTCTGTCTTTAAGGAAAAACCTGGAATGTTGAGCGGGATGTTCAAAAGATCTCCTAAACCAAATCATAAACGCACAGCTTCACAGGTGAGCTAGTTGAGGCTAAACTGATCCAAGTCCTGACTGATTGTACACATTGATTGATTGCTGACTTTATCAGTCCTTCTCTCCCTATATATTTTTTTTATTTTGATAGGAAAACCTGTGTGAACAGAGTGATATCTCTGCTAGCAACGACAGTCTCTCAGAAAACAGCAACCCTAAGGTATGACGTACTCTAAATTCAGCAGTTATCCACGAAATAATGTCTGATGTGCTATAATGTGAATAACGTATAATACACAATTCCTGCTCTGTTTATATGCTGCTATCTCTTTTTCTGACACACAGACTGGGATGATGGGAAAGATTCGGAGGAATCCATTTCAGTCCACGGCTCAGGTAACCCACCAAGGGCAGGCCATTTTCTGTTAAGCGTCGTTTTGTGAAGCCTTTCAAGTCTCTGATGTTGGGTTTTCCATGAAATAAGAGGTTTTATTTACATGGATTTTGTTATTTTTGGTTGGATTTGACAGGACAGGGAGAGGACGGAGAAATCTTCAGATGCTAAGATTTCACAACCCAAACAGGTGGACATTCAGTCTTTTTCTGTGTCCTAGCTATTTTTGTCATCTGGTGGTCACATGGAAATGGCTCCTAAATTAACTTCTCTCACTTCTAAAGGAGAAGGGCTCAGATTCAGAGATGGAGGAGATGGCAGACAGTGGCAGACACGCGGGTCACAAACAGGTTCGTGAATTTGTGTGGTGTTTGAAATGATGTGCGCGCTGTGGTTGTTGTGTTTTAATTTAACCTACTCAACCCCTTTAGAATGTGCTAGTCGGAGCTATGTCGAAGCTGAATCCGTTTCGTCCTGCTACCAAAGTGAGTTCATTTCAGATTTAAAACAATTAACATCAAACATCAAATGACTGCATGTTCATAATCATCATTGAGTTTGTTCATTACTTATTACTTCTTATATAGTTACTGATATACTTACTTATATGACTATTGATTATGTTCTCCATTTACATGAATAATAATCTAAAGGAGGATAAAGACTCAGAAAGGGAAGATGAAGATGTGTCTGCTGGCAGTGAGAACCACTCCCATCGCAAACAGGTGTGTCAGTGTTTAGATTGTCTGTGCATGTTTACATAAGAGTGTGTGTGTGTGTGTGTGTCTGTTTTAAAAAACAATATTTCTCTGTTATCCCATTTTTGTCCAAATCAGAACGTTGTGGTTGGAGCCCTAACGAAATTGAACCCATTTCGCTCTGCTCCCAAAGTAATAAGTACTTTTAGTTATCATGTGGTGATGGGCTGTGGATATTGTAGATAAGTGATGGTTGAGGTTGTGGAGAAAATGGTAATAGTGTTGGATTCTGAAGCTCTAGTGAGGAGTGATGAAGGGTTTGTGACTTTGTTGATGTTGTTATCTGTTAGATTGTGTGGGATAAGCATAATTGATATATGCTGAAGTGGGAAAGATATAATAACGATTTGATAAATCTCATTCATTGTCTGTAGAAACTCACCTCAGGGATGGAGTCTGAAGATGAGCTGGAGCGAGACGATAATGAGATGAAAAAGGTAAGTTCCTCATGTAGATGGTGCTCCCTCACTCACTTCTGCTCAGTGACTCAGTCGTCCACTCCAACTGTGTGTGTGTGTGCGCGTGTGTGTGTGTGCGTGCGTGCGAGAGAGAGAGAGGGTGTATGTAATTATGGCGTGTATCGGACTCTGTCGGAGTGACGCAAACCTACACCAAGGAGAGGGAAATGAGGAGCGACCCGTACCCCTTTAGTCCCTCCCTGTCCCACTAAAAAGGCACATACTTTGCTCAGCTCTGAGCTTTACCTCCTTCCTGTGAGGAGGAGGGAGAGCCTCTGATAAGGCGACAGTAGCTGTGTGTGGAATAGACGAGGCCCGGATTCGGCGCTGATCCGGTGTGGAGCCGGTCCCAGGCCAGCTGTAATCTGGGTCTAGTCTGGACCCACCTCACTTAGGTTGTGTGTCCGATTCTGTTCTGACCAGGAGCTGAGCAGCACAGCATCTTCCAGCCAGCTGAGGACAGCCACAGCAGGGGGGAGTCAGGTAGCTATCAGCATGTTTTATCTGCTACATGTTACAATAGTTAGCTTTTGGTCGGTCGGTCTGTCTGTCTGTCTGTCTGTCTGTCTGTCTGTCTGTCTGTCTGTCTGTCTGTCTGTCTGTCTGTCTGTCTGTCTGTCTGTCTGTCTGTCTGTCTGTCTGTCTGTCTGTCTGTCTGTCTGTCTGTCTGTCTGTCTGTCTGTCTGTCTGTCTGTCTGTCTGTCTGTCTGTCAATAGTTAGCTTTTGGTCTGTCTGTGTCTGTCTGTCTGTCTGTCTGTCTGTGTCTAAATACATTAATAAATACATTTGCTTAGCCACAGAGAACGATATGTAACTTCTTTGTCCTGGTCAGGTCAATAGTATTATGACTCAGAAGGAGAACAAGAGCATGGCTAAACCTCCTCCGGTTCCACCCAAACCTAAGGAGAAGGTGAGTCTAAAATAGCCTGGGCTCCAGAGCACATGGGACTGTTTTTAATAGACCCTTGTTTCCTTTTGTGTATTGTGTGATGGCCTTGATGTGGTTTTTATTCACTCCAGGAGCTGACTGCAAGGATGAAAGAGATTGAGCTCAAGGACGCACAGACTAAGGTACTCCAGGTAAGGACAAACAGGTATAACAGGGTTTCATGAAACTAAAGATCCTGGGAGCCTAGCCCTTACAAAAGATTTGGTGTGAAAATCAACAAATGGTTATTCTTGAAAGAGTAACTCTAGACATCCTAGCCTTCAGTTGGAGGAATCTGCCACAATTAAGTCAATGGTCATAACTAAGTACATATTTGTTCTGACCACATTTGATTTCCCCAGGGTACTTTGTTTATACTGTATGTAGTTATTATTGCATAAACTAATGGTCCAAAATATTACTGTTGTTATTGTATACCAGTTCTAGTAGGCTTATAAGGGTAGGCGCCACCTCAGAGTGATGGGGCCTGTATATTGACAGTGAGATTTAATGATCTGATTTCCGTTCTGGCAGGGCAATGGTGCTGAGTGTTGTGATGAGGCCAGACAGGTTTCAAATGAGGAAAAGAAGGATGGTGAGGAGGAAATCATGCAGGTAAGGCTCCTCGGCTCTGAGTTGACACTGAGCACATTGAGTGCAGTTCATGTCCGCAACATTACGTATTTTGCAAAGTGTATTATATATCTATTTATTTTTACCACTACGGTATTGTGTTCCCTCAATATTCTCTTTCAGTCTTTCGGTCTTTCCAGGCTTCAACTGATTGTATCTTCTGAACACTTTGGCCCTAACTTTAACATTATGCTTAACTGTATGTGTAAGATGTACTTTTTTTGTTTTTCAGTCTACCACAAAGAAGGCAAAGAAGCCTAAGAATCTGTCCATGCCACAGGTAGAACCCAAGGTAAGGATCATTTGTAGGGGTTTGAAAACCTTCCATCAGTGTAGATGTATCAGTTAGCTTTAATATGGCCCTCATTGCCTGTCAGCACTGGAGGCAACTTATTTTGCCCAAATGATCTTTTTAATTCTCATTTTAAAAAGATGGTTACACAGGCTCAGTAATATTTTATAGATTCATTTAAGGATCTATTGCGCAATAAACCATAAAAGATTAATCGTGAAAGGCTATATTGCCACTGGCAACATTTTCATAGGATGAAAGTGATGATGGCCTGGAAGACAGGAGAGAGCGCTCCACAGAAGAAAAGATACCAGAACAAGAAGCACCATCCACAAAGGTATGAAATGATCGGGCCTCTCAACCTCACTGGCTTTCTCTCTCCTTTTTGTTTCTGTCTAATCCTTATTCATTTACATGTGGAACTGTTGTTTAGTTTAATACATGCAAGCAGAATACTGAACATGTATGTTGTTTTATAACTACTTCAGCCAAAGAAGAAGAACCCTAAGAAATCGAAAAATCCATTCATGTCCAAACTTGCTACAAAGGTATGGACATATGCTTTTTTTTGGCTATCTATGAGTATCACTGATTCATTGCCTAAGATGTTGGTTTAAAGCAGCAGTAAGGTATTTTTGTAAACAACTAACAAGCTAACTAGCTGAAAGCCAACAAACATGCTTTCCATCAACAGCAGTACAATTGGCACTGATAAAAGCTAGCTTGCTGGCAACAATTTAACTTTTTAGTGCTGTGAAAGGCGTTCTTTCTTTTTCATGGGGTTTTAGACCCTGGTCGCAAAAGTGTGTGTGTGTGTGTGTGTGTGTGTGTGTGTGTGTGTGTGTGTGTGTGTGTGTGTGTGTGTGTATGTATCTGTCTTTCACATGACCACATACCATCAAAGGGAATAATTAATGACACAAACGTGAATTACTTTCAACAACATGCCTCTAAACACCGTTAAAACCTGCATCACACTGCTTTAAACATGACTGGTTTTAAAGCCTGCTTTGCTCATTTTAACCATCAGGGTAAAACGCTGCAGAAGAAGAATGAAAATGAGGAAGGGGCCCCTGGGGATGGCTCTGCCGAGGTATGTTCATTATTATTTTTGTTGTTGTTGTTGTTGTTGTTGTTTTCCTCCTTTTGCCTTTTCCCTTGCATGTTCACAAAAGGGCCACCTGGCCTGTCTCACTAAAAGGAGATTTGAGTAAGATGGTTTAAGTGGAGTATTTTAGTGTTTATAGAGAATTTACAGACTGTTGTGGTACTTTTCCTTCTGGTCACCACCCCGCCCAACTCAAGCTAGTTTGCATTGAATGTGTGCCTCAGTTATCTGATGTGACCAAACTTGTTCTGTTACTTCCTCCCCTGACTTCTGCAAACATCACAGGTGGTCACATGCAAGCTACTTTACACTCACGGCATAATGTGACCTGAACACTTCAAATGTTTTAAATCCATCTCTCTTCTCATTATGTGACGTAATTAAACCAGGCGTTCATGTATTACAAGCCCAGATTTACATTCTTTGCTGGACTCCCAGTCTTTTCTCCAGGAAGCTGCATGTGGCAGTGTCTATAAACATTATTTCACGTATACTATTTATATATACCGCACTATGTATTAAACCTAGCTAATTATTTATTTTACTATCGTTTCCCCCCTTGTCTCCCCAAAAAAGGGCAATGGCCAAAAAAAGTCACTGTTTGAGCAGTTGGATGAGTTACGTTTTGATAAGCCTGAGGATGAGGAGGAGGAAGAGGAGGACAAGGTTTGTGATAACGCTGTCTTAACAGTACAAAAAAATCTCCTGTGAAATCAATTAATACATGTTATACTATTTTAATTCATTACAATATTTCATAATTTTACTGAAAATATTTCTGTAGGATCTGAATGGCTTGATGGAGTGGTGGAATACAGTAGAACGTAAGTGCACCATAGACTTAATATCCACAAAGACCTAACAGCTTGGCTGAAAGACTCAAATGTGATTTGTCTGTTTGACTTTATTCAGAATGGGAAGACATGCAACAGAATGATGACATGACTGAGAAAGAAGAGGCAAAGTATGAAATTAGAGAAGGAATTTTCCTTAACACCTACTCACTTTAGCCACTCAGAGGTGGTTCAACCTATGCCCACCCATCAGAATCTTGATTATAATTTTTGTATTTGTTTGCCTTTTTCTCACAGAGCCTTTGCTCTGACAGCTGACAAAGTGCAGAAAGGTATTCGTGTCTTCAATAAGCTGTTCACCGAGCGGGCCGAAGGACTGTGGCAGCACGTCATCGACCTGAACGCCATTGCAGATGGTCTTGACACCTTCAACAAGAAAACCAAGATCGCCCAGATCACTGGGGGCTCCACCAGCGCCGTGGGGGGCACTCTGACCATCGCCGGCCTGGCCCTGGCCCCCGTCACCCTGGGAACTTCACTGATTGTGACCGCTGTGGGCCTGGGCATAGCCGCGGCAGGTGGACTCACCTCGGCCTCCGCCGGCATCTCCAACCAGGTGAACAACTCGCTTGACCGCAAGAAGGTGGAGCGCATCGTGGAGGACTATCAGACAAAGATCCTCGACCTCAACAAGTGCATGAAGTTCATCAAGCAAGGGATCGAGAACCTGCGCAGGTTCGACCTCATCAAGATGAAGAAGCAGGCCTATAACCAGGACTTCCCTGCTCTCAACAACATCTATGAGGATGGGGCCATGGCTGGCAAGGCCATCCTTATCAACGCCAACGAGATCATGCGCGTAGTGCAGATCGCCAACGTGGCCGGGAGCACGGCGGCACGGGCTGTGCAGATCGCCAGCATGGCCACGGGCATCCTAACTGGGCTCTTTGTGGGCATGGACATTTACTTTGTGGCCAAGGATTCCCGTGAGCTCAAGAAGGGGGCCAAGTCGGAGTTCGCCGCCAAGATCAGGGAGGTGGCGGAGCAGCTGCACGAGGGGCTGGTGGAGCTCAACAGTATCCGGGAGGAGCTGCAGACCACCACTGGCCCAGAGGGCAAGGCCGACAATGGCCCGCCCGAGACCAGGGACGAAACAGAGGACATTGACGAAATCAAGCGCAAGCTCAAGAGCAACCCACCTCCTAGTTATGACGACACCGCCGACATTGACGAAATCAAGTGCAAGCTCAAGAGCAACCCACCTCCTAGTTATGACGACACCGCTGACATGGACGAAATCAAGCGCAAGCTTAAGAGCATCCCACCTCCTAGTTATGACGACACCGTCGACATTGACGAAATCAAGCGCAAGCCTAAGAGCATCCCACCTCCTAGTTATGACGACACTGACAAAAAAAAAGGTCAAAGCTAAGAGCTGAGCTTCCCAACTCCCCCACAGAACTGCCAAACCACATTCTCAACTACCTACCTTTTTTATTTGTTTCACTCCATATTACTCAGCAACAGCCGGCCTCGCCCTGTAAGCCCTCTCCCAATACTGCCACTCCGCTTCTGTGTGCACCGTATGATTCTGCTGCTCACAGACTTGCACAGGCTGCACAAAGGCCTGTGTTTTCTGTCTACAGGCTCCTTGTCAAAGGAGATATGCAGTTTGATTGGTACTTACTTGGCCACACTAAATCATGTTTCTCCGGCACCATAGATGAGCTAGGTGAAAAATCACATGCATAGAAATGCACACACATGGAAAACTGTGGTACAAGTCAGGGATTTGAATCCTTTCTGAGCTAGCCATGATGTAGCTGCGACCTTTTAATGTATAAGGTCTTATGGCAGATTTTAAGAAGACTTTTATCTTTTTGTATTTGTTGTTTTGTCTTTCACTGTACAGCCAAACAACTGGACTGTTGCTGCTGTTTTTATATTCTTATTCCACCACTACCACCCTATAAGAGTTAATGTCCAAATCTGAAAGACTTTCCAGGTAAACTGTAGGCCAATGGCATATGACTAATATATTAATTTCAGTTTCCCTTGTGTAGGTAGCTGATGTTGCTTTATTTATTTACATTGGGATCTTAAATTGTACAAAATGGAACTGGTTTATTTAATGGGGTTATTTGATTGGGGGCTATTTGGTTTTAGAACTGTTAATACTTTCTTAACTATTTTTATTTCAAATGATTTTATTTGTAATTCTCTTCTTAATTCATAATAAAATAATCTATGAAGTTCACATTTATCAGCTTTTGTCATACATTTAATAAAGATATAGAGGTTAATGTATTTATTAATCAATCACAATGGAATAAACAACACCGGTTGAAGACAATAACGCAAAGGAGGCAAGAAGCTCACCTGAAACAAGTATGGCTTCCCATCTTTATCACATACTGGTGTGATGACTCAGGAGCCATGTAGCCTCTTTTCCACTTACCCAAAGGTAACCGCGCCCCAGTCCCAGGTGACTTGACAAAGGTGCAAAGGAGGTGTGGTCTAGGTGTCATTATGAGAAGTCCGCCGGTCTTCCATCATTTCAAACCAACAACAACAAAACTGCACTGTAAGGTGTCCCGAGTTTCGAGTTCCATATTGTGGGAAAGCCTAACGCGTGAGTCACAGTTACACAAACAACCGTGTCAAAAATGCATGTAAAAAGACTATTGTAGATAACCTTGTGATAATCTGTCCGCCGTCCGCGTTGTTGTCTGTGAGTTTTGAATTAGTCTGTAAATTCAGTACAGATGTGATGGTTGGGCGTGGTTACATGTTTGGAAGTTGTTCCTATCCTGCCTACTGTCCGTAAAGAATGTTTTGACGGAGAATCGAGGTAGGAGACTGTTGTTGTACGTTAACACAGTGTTATTTAGACGAAATATAATTACTTATTTGTATGCCACTGGCAGAGTTTGACACGTCCTTGATTTTTTGCACATCCATTTTTCATCGGCGGTTTTTGGAAGTGCTCCCTTTCGGTTAATAGATTGGTTGAACGGACAAAAATACATTGGCTGTTGGGCTGCAGTGGCCTGCTATTTGTATGTGTCAGTTTGGGAAATTATTCCTTCCTTTCTCTGTCGACAGCGTTGTTTATCTGTAAAACCGAAACTTTGACGCTTTGCCGGGTCGACTCACACTTCACAATTATTCACCCCGGCACTTTTATGAAAAACAAATTACGGAACATGACGGAACAACAAAGAGCAATACATGAGAACACGTGTAGAGGTTTTCATACGTGTTTACACATATGCACTATTTGAGAAAGTTGTGTTTCACATTAAATAGCTCCCACTCGCAGGACA
Source organism: Sprattus sprattus (assembly GCF_963457725.1). Lineage (NCBI taxonomy): Eukaryota > Metazoa > Chordata > Actinopteri > Clupeiformes > Clupeidae > Sprattus > Sprattus sprattus. Next base: position 17,228,179 of record NC_137923.1, read on the forward strand.
CTGATCAAAGTTATTTTAGGAAGCCTGCCTCCCTACTGAAGTGTAAGAGAGGTCACGGCGTGTTGAGACTTGTTGGTTGTGTGTTGTAGAGTTAAGATGGAGCAGTGCATGGCGAAACCAGAAGTTAAAAAGAAAAAAACAGCACAGGTGAGTGAGAATATGCCCATGCTAAACAAAGGACGTTGGATGTTTGGTAAAATGTCAGTTCACACACCTATTGTGCACACACAAAACTGTTTCTGCGTACAATTAGTTACAAAGTCCTTAATGACAGCTTGGGCAACTGTACAGTGCCAGTGAAGTAAATGGAAGCATATACAAGAAAGGAGTTTGTTCAAGTAATCTATTGCCACTTGAATAAAATAGAGGTATATATTAATTTACATTTGTGGATAAACTAATATTGTGTTGCTTGTCATACATTTTATACCATCATGTGTTTATTCAAGAACTTTGTGAGATGGATAATTTATACACACCATGCTCAGGTTGTTTGACATTAACGGCTATCTCAAGTTGGCCCTTGTGCTCTAAAAGGATTCGTTTTTTCCCCTAACACATTTTTATAATTCCAATTTACCTGTGTACTGATGATAATAAGAATGACACAAATAGACCAGAAACCAACTTGTGATAAACAGCATAAGAAGTGCTTTTGAATTACAATTTCTTCCCATTCCATGTGCCTAAATCACTTAATCTCTCTCATCTTTGAAGCCAAGACCCCAATCCACTCCTCCAAAACCTCCAAAGCGCTCCCCTGAGGTATCGTCCAGTCTTCTGTGTGTGTATCCTTCTGTGTGTGTGTCCTTCTGTGTGTGTATCCTTCTGTGTGTGTGTGTCCTTCTGTGTGTGTGTGTCCTTCTGTGTGTGTGTGTCCTTCTGTGTGTGTGTATCCTTCTGTGTGTGTGTGTCCTTCTGTGTGTGTATCCTTCTGTGTGTGTGTCCTTCTGTGTGTGTGTCCTTCTGTGTGTGTATCCTTCTGTGTGTGTGTGTGTGTGTCCTTCTGTGTGTGTGTGTGTGTGTGTGTCCTTCTGTGTGTGTGTGTGTGTGTGTATCCTTCTGTGTGTGTCTCCTTCTGTGTGTGTGTGTGTATCCTTCTGTGTTTGTCCTTCTGTGTGTGTCTTTCTGCGTGTGTGTCTTTCTGTGTGTGTGTCCTTTTGTGTGTATCCTTCTGTGTATGTATCCTTCTGTGTGTGTGTGTCCTTCTGTGTGTGTGTCCTACTGTGTGTGTGTGTGTCCTTTTGTGTGTATCCTTCTGTGTGTGTATCCTTTTGTGTGTATCCTTCGGTGTGTCCTTTTGTGTGTGTGTGTCCTTCTGTGTGTGTGTCCTTTTCTGTGTGTCCTTCTGTGTGTGTGCCCTTCTGTGTGTGTGTGTATCCTTCTGTGTGTGTGCCCTTCTGTGTGTGTGTGTATCCTTCTGTGTGTGTATCCTTCTGTGTTTGTATCCTTCTGTGTGTGTGTCTTTCTGTGTGTGTGTGTGTCCTTCTATGTGTGTGTGTGTGTGTCATTATGTGTGTGTGTATCCTTCTGTGTGTGGGCCATTCTGTGTGTGTCCTTCCGTGTGTGTCGGCCCTTCTGTGTGTCTGTCCTTCTCTGTGTGTGTCCTTCTGTGTGTGTGTCCTCCTGTGTGTGTGTCTCCTTCTGTGTGTGTGTCCTTCTGTGTGTGTATCCTTCTGTGTGTGTGTCCTTTTGTGTGTATCCTTCGGTGTGTCCTTTTGTGTGTGTGTGTTCTGTGTGTGTGTCCTTCTGTGTGTGTGTCCTTCTGTGTGTGTGTATCCTTCTGTGTGTGTGCCCTTCTGTGTGTGTGTGCCCTTCTGTGTGTGTGTGTCCTTCTGTGTGTGTGTATCCTTCTGTGTGTGTGCCCTTCTGTGTGCGTGTGTGTGTGTCCTTCTGTGTGTGTGCCCTTCTGTGTGTGTGTCCTTCTGTGTGTGTATCCTTCTGTGTGTGTGCCCTTCTGTGTGTGTGCCCTTCTGTGTGTGTGTGTGTGCCCTTCTGTGTGTGTGCCCTTCTGTGTGTGTGCCCTTCTGTGTGTGTGTGTGTGTGCCCTTCTGTGTGTGTGCCCTTCTGTGTGCGTGTGTGTCCTTCTGTGTGTGTGTGTGTCCTTCTCTCTGTGTACGTGTGTATCCTTCTGTGTGTGTGTGTGTATCCTTCTGTGTGTGTGTGTGTATCCTTCTGTGTGTGGGCCCTTCTGTGTGTGTATCCTTCTGTGTTTTGTATCCTTCTGTGTGTGTGTGTATCCTTCTGTGTGTGTGTCCTTCTGTGTGCGTGTCCGTCTTTGTGTGTGTCTTTCTGTGTGTGTGTGTCCTTCTATGTTTGTGTGTGTGTCATTATGTGTGTGTGTATCCTTCTGTGTGTGTCCTTCCGTGTGTGTCGGCCCTTCTGTGTGTCTGTCCTTCTCTGTGTGTGTCCTTCTGTGTGTATCCTTCTGTGTTTGTATCCTTCTGTGTGTGTGTCTTTCTGTGTGTTGTGTCCTGTGTGTGTGTGTCCTTCTGTGTGTGTGTGTCCGTCTGTGTGTGTGTGTGTGTGTCCTTTTGTGTGTGTGTGTGTCTCCTTCTGTGTGTGTGTCCTTCTGTGTGTGTATCCTTCTGTGTGTGTGTCCTTTTGTGTGTGTGTGTCCTTCTGTGTTTGTGTCCTTCTGTGTGTGTGTCCTTCTGTGTGTGTGTATCCTTCTGTGTGTGGGCCCTTCTGTGTGTGGGCCCTTCTGTGTGTGTGTATCCTTCTGTGTATGTGTCCTTCTGTGTGTGTCCTTCTGTGTTTGTGTCCTTCTGTGTGTGTCCTTCTGTGTTTGTGTCCTTCTGTGTTTGTGTCCTTCTGTGTGTGGGCCCTTCTGTGTGTGTGTCCTTCTGTGTGTGTCCTTCTGTGTTTGTGTCCTTCTGTGTGTGTGTCCTTTTGTGTGTGTGTATCCTTCTGTGTATGTGCCCTTCTCTGTGTGTGTCTTTCTGTGTGTGTGTGTGTGTGTCCTTCTGTGTGTATGTATCCTTCGGTGTGTCCTTTTGTGTGTGTGTGTCCTTCTGTGTGTGTGTGTCCTTCTGTGTGTGTGTCCTTCTGTGTGTGTTTGTGTCCTTCTGTGTGTGTGCCCTTCTGTGTGTGTGTCTTTCTGTGTGTGTGTGTGTGTGTGTGTGTGTGTGTGTGTGTGTGTGTGTGTGTCCTTCTGTGTGTGTGTGTCCTTCTCTGTGTGTGTGTGTGTGTGTGTGTGTGTGTGTGTGTGTGTGTCCTTCTGTGTGTGTGTGTCCTTCTGTGTGTGTGTCTTTCTGTGTGTGTGTGTGTGTGTGTGTATCCTTCTGTGTGTGTGTGTCCTTCTGTGTGTGTGTGCCCTTCTGTGTGTGTGTGTGTGTGTGTGTGTGTGTCCTTCTGTGTGTGTGTGTCCTTCTGTGTGTGTGTGTCCTTCTGTGTGTGTGTCTTTCTGTGTGTGTGTGTGTGTGTGTGTGTATCCTTCTGTGTGTGTGTGTCCTTCTGTGTGTGTGTGTATCCTTCTGTGTGTGTATCCTTCTGTGTGTATCCATCTGTGCAGGGCTGTACTGGGACAAAAAATCGGCCCGGGCATTTTGAACCAGACCGGCCCACTTAATTCGGCTTTTAGCTAGCAGGGCGTCTGCCCTATAGTCTACTAAAAAATAAGAAGAAATGGGACGCCCTACTTTTAGGCAGGACGGCCTACAGACGCCCTATTTTTCTCCCGTTTTACCTGTTAACTTCGCTGAATGTGATCAAAATTCACCGTTTCAGTCGCTTCAGTGCTTAGCGAAGTCTAGAATCATATGCCCTGCCAATTAGAAAATAGCATTGCTGTATTCCAGCTACAACAACGTTACATCATGATTCCAACGAAACATTGATTCACGGGCTCGCAGAAGCTACAGAAGACAGCTGTCTCACCGCACGTCACTGAACCTAACCTACTACTTTATGAGTTCAAGAAGAGTTTGTGTGTTAAGGTGGTGGTCTTAATTAATCTAAATTCAATGCAATACAATATACATCATACACTTTAAAGCTTTGTTCAGAATACGGAGGTCTAAGATCGGTCGATATTTTCCGTCCTTTTTTGGAACCAGAAAATAGCGACTGAAGAACCCCCTGTTCTCGTCTACGAGAGGTACAGACTGTATTGCTCCCTTTCCTAGAAGGGAGTCTATTTCCTCCTGTAGGAAACGCGCTTGATGAGGTGGCACTAACGTTTGAACCAAGTCCCCTGAACTTCGCGGGGGGGGCAAACTGGAGCGTATAATGGGCTATCATAATTCACTATCTGGACAAATTGGCATATTTTCGGAATACCAGTTACCAGGGTTTGGGAATACTGGGCTTTCGGAACATTGACATGGCACCGCGCACCAATAGGCTAAGGGGCTAGTCCACCACTCAAACACACAACATAGAGTGTAGGCTAACAGCTGGCTGTTTCAGAGTAGAGTAGGCTGAGGGCTAGCAACAGCTACAGACTTGTCTTGTATTTAATGCAAACGAACTTGGCCATAGAACATAGGTCCTAAGTCAAACATATTTTAGAGACGTTTTAATTCATGAGTAGTAAGCTTACCGTAGGTTGTTGTATCGTATCTCCATGGGCCACGCTGAATTTGTTTACCGTCCTAATGCATTATGTAGGCAGGTCCAAATCGAAAGGGGTTGGTGTTGGGTCAGCCCAGGGGATGTGATTGGGCCAGCCCAGTGTCAATAGGGCCGCTCATGAACTACTTTCGTGGGCCAGCCGGTCAGACCATTATATGGGGAAAAAAATAAAAAATAAAAATTCGGGCCATATTGCACCTCGGCCCACCGGGAAAACGCCCGGTATGCCAGATTGCCAGTCCAGCCCTGCATCTGTGTGTGTGTCTTTCTGTGTGTTGTGTCCTTCTGTGTGTGTGTCCTTTTGTGTGTGTGTATCCTTCTGTGTATGTGCCCTTCTGTGTGTGTGTATCCTTCTGTGTGTGTGTCTTTCTGTGTGTGTGTGTGTGTGTGTGTGTGTGTGTGTGTGTGTCATTATGTGTGTGTGTGTCATTATGTGTGTGTGTATCCTTCTGTGTGTGGGCCATTCTGTGTGTGTCGTTCCGTGTGGGTCGGCCCTTCTGTGTGTCTGTCCTTCTCTGTGTGTGTCCTTCTCTGTGTGTGTCCTCCTGTGTGTGTGTGTGTCCTCCTGTGTGTGTGTGTGTCCTTCTGTGTGTGTGTCCTTATCTGTGTGTGTCTTTCTGTGTGTGTTTCCTTCTGTGTGTGTGTGTCCTTCTCTGTTTGTGTCCTTCGGTGTCTGTGTGTGTGTGTGTGTGTCTGTACGCTGGTTTGTCTCCACCAGTGACTCTGTTTTGTCTGAGTGTAAATGCATGCCACAGTAGGTATTCACCGCAGACATGGCAAACCATGCTTCTCTATTTCAGCTCAGCGGAAACCGTCCAGAGACACAGAGGAAGGAGAACACAGTTGAAACACCAGCTGCTCCTCTCAAACCCAGTGATGTGGTACGTTTTTTTTAATTTAGTTTAGTTTATTTTTAATTCATTTTATCCTATTAAAAACACTTATGTTGCAAATGACTGCTGCTAAAACCTCTTTAACCTCCTTTCTTATTTGTAGTGCCATAATGCAAGCACCTGACAGCCATTCATCTTATGGGGGCTTCTTCTGCATATGTACAATGTATTGTACTTTGAGTGTCACTCTTACTTACCACAGTTGAAATCTTTTGCTTTCATTAGGCCAACATGAACAGAATCCAGAGTGGGAAGGAGAGAACAGCCCAAACCCCAGCTATCCCTCCTAGGCCAACACAGAAGGTGGGACTAAAACATTATCTGATAAGTAAAATATATATTTGTATAATATTACTCATGAGCATATCTGGCAACCAGCCTCCAGAAGGGTTCACCTTTGTCCTTTAATGCAATAGCATTTGTTTGAGGTTGTATGTAGCTTTGTGCTACTGTTCCTGGTGGTTGACATCAGTGTTTTTATGCACCTCAGGAACTCAGTAACACCGTGTCATTCAGACGGTATCAGACAACAAGAACCCCGGATAATCAGGTATGTCGACACAACTCTTCTCGGCTAATCCGTCTTGTTCTCTTCCCGCTTGTTGTTGTCTGTGAATATCTCCTACTGTTTGTGGTTTTGTAAATTCTGATTCTGGATAATAACACAGGCAAAGCCACACCACAACCAGTCATCCCACCCAAGCCCTCAGAGGAGGGGACACAAACCCTTCTTGCTTTTAAATCATGTCTGTCTGTCATTAAGGCCCTTAATAGTACACAAAGTTTATCAATATGTGTTTGTACTCTATAAAAAGCTAAACACTTCAGGAGAAAGACATGCAGGTATATAAAGGCCAGGGGTTTAGTATAAATGTGTGGAGATGATTCTTTGTGGTTGAAAAACTTCAATTTTTACCTGTCACAAAATGCCGGTCATGTTTGGAGCTGTATGACTACTCTGGCTATAGCCTTCCCATTCTCTTCTCCTCCACCAGTGTTAATATCTTTACTAGTCTTGTGTGTGTAAAAAGCATTCAGATAGTTTTCAGACAAATTTACTTCTCACTTTTTGTTGCAGCCTTATGCTAAAATAGTTTAAACTAAATTCTCCCCTCATCAGTCCACACTAAATACCCCATTATGTTAAAGCGAAAAACAGGATTTTAGAAATCTTTGCAAATGTATTAAAAAGGAAAAACTGATATCACATTGACATTTGTTTTTAGACCCTTTACTTAGTACTTAGTTGAAGCACCTTTGTTAGCGATACTTATGTCAGTGTGATATTTTAGTTTTTCCTTTTCAATTCATTTGCAAAAAAAAAATCCCAAATCCTGTTTTTGCTTTGTCATTGGTGGGATGGGTGTGGTTCAGTGTAGATTGTAGAATTAAAACGATGTTAGCTTGAGGCTGCATCATAATAGAATGTGGAAAAAACTGAAATGAGCAATGGATTAATGTATTTCTGACCGTCTTTTCTGGCTGTAATTCTGAAGTTCTTTTATCTTGCCTTAGCTTTCTAAAGAGGAGGACCCAGAGTTTTCTGAAATAGCCAGAGAGGAAACAGACTTCAAACAGGTAGCTTGATGCTTTTTGTGAATACAACTAGTGTCCTGAAACACGACGTAAGTCATTATTTTCCATATTGTTTTACTGTGTGCCATTTTGTCAATTGAAGCATTCTGATGTCTTTTAAGGGGAAAGTAGCCATGCTCACACAGATGTTCCAGAAAGGTCCCAATGAAGAGGCCCCTACTTTTATAGTGAGTGTATACATTTGAGTCACTGTTGAGGTGCAACTTAAACTTTTCTGTTTCTGTTCTGTTTATTTTCTTCTTTTTCTCATATTATGTTTTTGAATTGCGTGTAATACCTCCACCAGAGCTATGTATCAGACTCTAATTCCCCGAAACCTGAAGAGAAGACTGAAGCTGAGAAACCAACCACTGAAAATAAGAAGGTATGCTTTTAAAGGAAGACAGTATGTTTTAAAAATAATAAAGTATGTTTTCAAAATAAGAAGATATTTCCTGTGTAAATCAGGGCTCATTACTCTGCAACACAGCTTAATTAACCATGATATTAAATTGTGTTGCTCAGGAACGTGTTCACTGTTTCTGGAGGGGTTTAGGGTTTCCATAAAGCTGTTTGTGCAATGTGTTTTGCAATAGCCAGTGTGTGGGAGGGTTTCTGTGTAACAGTTGTATGTGTGCTAGGGTGGACTCAAAGGAATGCTGAAGTCCAATCTGTTCAAATCCCAGGTATGGTCACTGTCTATGCAACTGAGAAACCAGCTACTTGCCTGTCTATGTTACCCAATGATTGAAAATAATGTTTGAATCACCTGCCTTCTACTGTTAAAATGGAGAGTCCATGTTGTAAGTGTTGGGTCGTGTCCCTTCACTACATCAAACAGCGATGATGACCACGTGCCTTTTCCCACTTACTCTAGACCAGTGTGGAGACCACTCTCTCTGCTGAGGCGCAAGAGCCAGAGAAAGACCAGTCAGGTGATGAGGTCGAACTGGACAGACCAAAGGAGGGCAAACATGTAAGTGTGTGTGTGTGTGTGTGCGTGTGCGTGTGCGTGTGTGTGTGTGTGTGTGTGTGTGTGTGTGTGTGTGCGTGTGCATGCGTGCGTATGAGTGGCAGGATAGAAATGAGCCAGCAACTACCAGGTGGTGTTCAAGCCCTGTAAATCCATTCTCTTGGTTCTTTCAGGGAAAAGGGGGGTTCATGGCTGGAATGTTCCGAGGTGTCCAGAAAGAAAAGACAACCGCTCCTCTCGTAAGGGTATGTATGTGTGTATAAAAGTAGGGATATATTTCAATGGGCTACGTTGGTTCTACAACAAAAAAAAGTTAAATGGAGTTGTTTCATTTTGCAGTAGATGTCATTATGATTCAGTATTCGACTGAAGCATGGTGCAACTTTCTAAACTGCCTAAGTAGGATAGAGGAGAGAGGGTAAAAACCTGGAGCCTCAGTTAATAGATTAAAATCTGAGCCTTCAGGGTAATATACAGTAAGGCCTCGCCACTTTCTGTCTTGCTGTTGTTGTTCCTTCCTGTGCTTATCACAGTTAAATGTTTCCTGTGCTTATCACAGTTAAATGTGCTCTGCAGGTGAGCCCAGCAACCAGTGACACAGAGAACGCAGAGGAGACGGAACCTTTGGAAACCAAAGTAAGCAGATCTACACTCTAAAATTCTCTTTAAAACCTAGGGATCGCAGACACTCACTCATATTCACACATATACACTATATATCAGTTTATGGCAGGGAAATCTGTTCTGTTCCTTTATTCATATATATTTTACATTCCTTACCTGAAAACACTCTTTGCCTGGAAGGAGAAAGGCGGTTTGTTCAGTGGAATATTCAAGAAACCCAGACCTCCCCAAGATGTGACACCTGCACAGGTGAATCATGTATTATTTTGACAGCCCAATGGATTCGGACTTTCAGATATGAAAATGTGACCCTAACCTTCAGTGTTTGTCTCTGTATCCCAGGACAACCTCTCTGTGCATAGTGATCTTTCAGCCAGTGATGATGATAGTCTCTCCGACCACAACGTTAAGGTGGGTCAGTGTGCCAGGGTGATCTAAACCAGGTTGACGTAATTTGGAAATGTAGGGTGATTTAAAAAATAAAATAAAAATCGATAGTGATGAATTATATATCTTCTGTGTTTTGTGTTCACTTCAGGGGGCAGGAGGTGTTCTCACTAGAATGTTTAAAAAGGCTCCCAAGTCTACAAACACTCAAGCCGAAGAGGTATCGACTATAAACTATGGAAATGTTTTTTCTAAAGCGGCATATTGACATATGTTTTGTCATGCCTTGCCTTGAAGTATATGTCAGATGTTGTTTTCCTTGAAGTATATGTACGATGTTGTTGATGTTGTTGATGTCAGATGTTTCTTTGACAAGTAGATGCACTATTAGCCTTTTATAACAATACTGCTAGGGTTTCTCTGAGTACAATATGTACATGGATCTGTTTTCATATGACTGCTGTATGCCTTCTGCTGGTAAAGCAGGTGTTCATCAGGGTGTGTTATTTGCGTCTTTCCTCCTAGGAGAAGGGCAGCCTCTTCCCTGGCATTCTGACTAAGTCTCCAAAACCCTCTGAAGATGGCGGCTCTAGAGAAGTAAGGTTTGGCTCCGTTGCATTAATCCAGGTGGCAGGGTTCTTTTTTTTTTTTTTAAATCAGTGAAGGAGTTCGGAGTTTACCTCTCACTGACCAAACCTCCCTCTCTTTCAGGACCTTTCCGTGCATAAAGAGCTCTCAGCCAGCAATGACAGTCTCTCAGAGGTAAGGGAGCACATGGAGTTGTTTGTTTAGGTTCAACAATCACAGTCCTAAGTCTTGTGTCTTATCATCATGACCATGGTCTTGATTATTGTCGCTATTATAAAAGTTGTTTTCTTCATTGTTGCTGCCGCTGCTGCTGATGCTGCTGCTGCAACTATCATTACCAAAGCTTTAACCTCTGAATAATCCTTTACCTGTGTGGTAGAAGAAAGGAGGTCTTTTCAGTGGCATTTTCAAGAAGGCCCCCAAAACCACCGATGAGGTAGTAGCACTGCAAAGTACAAAGACGGCAAAATACAGTTGCTGCTGTTGCTTGATATCTGATCTCATATAGATGCTTGTTTTCACAGGAAAACCCGTCATTACATGACAAACTCTCAGCGAGTAACGACAGTCTCTCTGAACACACCAACACTAAAGTAGGTGGTTTTAAGTTTTTAAAATGTATTTGTTCAGAGCAGTGTTTCAGTCTGGAGTAGGCCTCCCAAGGGGGGTGTGAAAGGGGGAAGAAAACAGAATGAGAAACCTTAACTCACCTCACTTATTTGGTGATTAGTTTTATAGCCTACTTTTTACTTATATAATACAGCCAGGGCCTACCATTTAGCCTAAATGTTAGAGGGGATAGCTAGCTTAATTATTAATACAATAGGCACGCACCTAAAATGAAGATTTGATGAATGGATCACCAAGTGAGAAGTACATTTAAAAAAAAAAAAAAAGACTTTAAAAAGGAGCTCTGATGAAATAAAATCAATTTAAGTCTAATTGAGTGATTTTAAATAATTTTGAAAAATGAATGGGCATCTGTTTGTTTTTGGTCAAAAGTGAAATTGCAGGTAACATGTCAATGTCTTAATCTTTGCACTGTGGTGGTGGGGCGCAACTATTTTACATTGACAAAGGGGGTCCTGCCATTAAAGGTTTAGGAACCTTTGGTTTAGAGACGCTTAGAGAGTATAATTTATGTAATTGCCATAATTATGGACTGTCCTTCAGAAGGGAGGAATGTTGGGTGGAATGTTCAAGAAGTCTCCTAAGTCTACAGAGATCTCTACTGCTCCTGATGAGGTGAGTATCTATTCTAGTGTATACATTTTGGCTAACAGTCATCACATTAAGTGGGTTTTACTGAGTTAATATTTTTTTTACCGCCAGCTTAGTGTTTTATATATACATTTGATTAGAGATCAACTTTCTTTCAGGACAAGCAGCCTTCTAATGACGAGCTCTCAAGAAGCACTGATGACCTATCTGAAAACAGCTCTAAAGTGGGTATGCAATTGGAATTGATGTAGTTAGTTATTGTAAGTTTGTCGTCTTATTGCAATATAAGATGAACATATAACGTGTTGTGGGTAATTGATCTTGTGCATTTTAGGAGAAGGGTAAGGTGTTCAGTGGGTTATTCAGGAAACCCCTGAAGCGAGATGTGGATGCTCCATCTGAAGAGGTAATGTTGCAGCTGCCCTGGCGGAACACCGTGTTTGTGGCTTGGTTCTGTTACTGGTGGAGCCTCTGGGGAAAAAAAAAAAAAAAAGTTTGCACATAGATTAATATGATGGTGTTACTATTGTTAAGACGTGGTGGAAGATGGAATTTTATTTTGTCACTACCAACATGTCACGTGTGTGTGTGCAGAGTTCATATATTTGAACATATGAAGTGAAACATTGCATTATTGCAGAGTAAGTGTGTAAGGCTTTTGTTGGTGTCTCTCGAAGGACAAGCAATCTCTGCATGGAGAACTGTCAACCAGTGAAGATAATCTTTCTGATAAGCCCAAAGTGAGTCAAGCTAAACTATTAACTTTAGAAATCAGAGAAAACCTTTAATCTTTCTACTACTTCTATTTTAAGGCTTATGAGTTATGATTTTATAAAGTTATATGTTTTTTGTTTTCTATGTGCTTGCCCTTGCTTGTTTCACCAGTGCTTTTTGATTTAGGGGGTTCAGGTTTTGAGTGGTATAAAGTGGATTGGTACAATGTTCATTGTCAGTGTCTACTAAATCAAACTGAATTGAAATGTTAAACCTCGAATAAGTAAAAAGTAATAATAAAATGACGTATCATTATTTATTTATTTTTTTGCCCTTGACTCGTCACCTTTGTGTTTGCTGTTCATTGTCAGTGTCTCTATCTAAATGAATGCAGTTGAGTTGAAATTAAATCTGTCACCATGAGTCCATTATTTGCTGTTTCAGGAGAAAGGAGGGGTGTTTGGTGCTATGTTCAAGAAGTCAAAACCTCGTGAGTGCTCAGATGAGGTAACTGCATGCTGTAGAGTGTCTGATCTAGTCATCAAACTGTGGTTTGCATTACTTGCAGACAATTTCTTTTCCACCCATAATACATTTGTGTTTCAGGATAAAGACTCATTATCCTCTGAATTGTCAGCCAGTAATGATGATCTGTCTGAGAACACTAAACCTAAAGTAAGTGTAAGCTGACCTTCTGATTTAGGTCTCCTCCTATTTTAAGGTTTATAGGTTATGAGAATTCTCCATGATTTTGCCCTGGCCTCCATAACTCCCTTGTTATTTTCATGTTCATTGTTTGCCTTTTCAGGAGAAAGGGGGGGTGTTTGGTGGTATGTTCAAGAAGCCAAAACCCCGGGATGGCTCCGATGAGGTAACTCCCGCACTCTCAAGACTACCTTTTTAATCTCAGATGGGTTATGCATACTATGATTGACAATTTTCTTGTTCACATATAATGACTGTTCTTGTTTAAGGATAAAGACTTATTATCCACCGAACTGTCAGCCAGCACTGATGATCTGATGGAGAACATCAGACCAAAAGTAAGTGTGATCAGATTTGATTTCAGCTTTAAATAATAAAGTGCTAGTAATTCCAGCATTATAATGTGAAGGTTTCTTCCTGATTTAAGATGAAAAAATAATAAGTTATTATAAAATTACGTTTTATTTTGGGTTTTGTTGCCCTTGAATCGGCCACCTTTGTGTTTGCTGTTTATTGTCAGTGTCTCTATCTAAATTAATGCAGTTGAGATGAAATGAAATGTGACACTATGAGTCCTTTATTTTTGCTGTTTCAGGAGAAAGGAGGGGTGTTTGGTGCTATGTTCAAGAAGTCAAAACCTCGTGAGGGCTCAGATGAGGTAACTGCATGCTGTAGAGTGTCTGATCTAGTCATCCAACTGTGGTTTGCATTACTTGCAGACAATTTCTTTTACACCCATAATACATTTGTGTTTCAGGATAAAGACTCATTATCCTCTGAAATGTCAGCCAGTACTGATGATCTGTCTGAGAACACTAAACCTAAAGTAAGTGTAAGCTGACCTTCTGATTTAGGTCTCCTCCTATTTTAAGGTTTATAGGCTATGAGAATTCTCCATGATTTTGCCCTGGCCTCCATAACTCCCTTGTTATTTTCATGTTCATTGTTTGCTGTTTCAGGAGAAAGGGGGGGTGTTTGGTGGTATGTTCAAGAAACCAAAACCCCGGGATGGCTCCGATGAGGTAACTCCTGCACACTCAAGACTACCTTTTTTAATCTCAGATGGGTTATGCATATGATTGACAATTTTCTTGTTCACATATAATGACTGTTCTTGTTTCAGGATAAGGACTCATTATCCATCGAACTGTCAGGCAGCACTGAAGATCTGTTGGAGAACATCAGACCAAAAGTAAGTTTGAGCGGGTCCTGTCGGTCTTTTGATTTCAGCTATTATTAATGAAGAGCTAGTAATTTCATCATTATTATGTGAAGGTTTCTTCCTGTTTTAAGATTATGCTATAAGTTATAAGTAATAATAAAATAACGTTTTATTTGGTGTTTTTTGTGCCCTTGACTCGGTCACCTTTGTGCTTGCTGTTCATTGTCAGTGTCTCTATGTAAATGATAGTTGAGTTGAGATGAAATAAAATGTGACACCATGAGTCCATTCTTTGCTGTTTCAGGAGAAAGGAGGTGTGTTTGGTGGTATGTTCAAGAAGCCAAAACCTCGTGAGAGCTGTCTTCCAGATGAGGTAATGCCCATGAGCCATTGACAACCTTAGTGTTACTTATTTAGTCATCTAGATTGGGCGTCCACTCAGTTTCACTCGTGCATAGTTTTAGGGTTTTATGTGTGTGTGTGTGTGTGAGACACCCAAGTATGTGTAAAGTCAACAGTGCATCTCATGCCTCTGTAGGGTTAACTCAATACTGATATAGAAACGTATTAGAGATACTGTATATTAGATGCTGGATAGAGACCAACATAGTGTAAGATTAACTGTTCCTGTGACTCAGAAGCTTTATGTGTAATCGTTGTGTTGTCGCAGGATAATGCACCGTTGGACAAAAACCTATCTGCCAGTAATGATAGTCTGTCTGACAACATCACAACCACAAAGGTAGTGATCTAGATGGTGCTGGGTCTGTATTCCCATCAAATCAAAATACATAATCTTACAAAGAAAAAGGAGAAGCAAGTATGTGTTTTTGTCTTCTCTGTGTATTTAATGTGTATGCTAAGTAACAGTTCAGGCTTAATGTGTTAATAAAAGAGCTATCCCATAGTACTCCTTTGCAGTAATCTCCATGACGTCTGTATGTTTCAGGAGAAAACCACAGGGTTGAGTGGAATGTTCAGAAGGTCTCCTAAGCCTGTTCTCAGGTCTCAGGCTTCCACGGTATTCACTCAGTCACACCGGCCAGTCTAGTCTGATCTGTGTCATGTCTATATTTATATTATTTATTATTTATTGTTAAAATGTGTCTGTAGTGTTTGCTTAAGAGCCTTTTTGACTTTCATGTTTTAGGATCCCTTGACTCAGTTTAGTGAACTGTCAGAAAGCAATGACAGCCTTGCTGAGATCGGCAGTTCGCAGGCAGTAAGTTAAATTAAACAGTTATGGTGGGTGAAACAAACGTTTCAGGGTTTTAACCAGCAAATTTGAAATCTTCTAATGTCTTTATCGCGCAGTAGTCTCTATAATCATTCTCATCAATTTTACTTTAACCCAGGACCTTCTATCTGTTGACCGGGAGCTTTCTGGTAGCAAGGATGATCTATCTGACAATAATAATACCAAGGTGAGCTGAGCTCTGCACATTGTCAGTTCTCATTCTTATCTTTCACCTACTGTTTCGGTGTCAACTAAAAAAAAAAGTTTGGTTTTGTAACAGGAGAAGAAAGGAATGCTGGGCATTTTCCGGAGGTCACCAAGACCTGCAGAACAGGTAATAGCCGAGAAAACTTCACTAAGGCAGTGTTTTAGAACAGTCAGACGTATCATTCGCACACAAATCCCATAACACATGATATGGAGACAAACAAAGAGTTTAATTGAAGACAAAAAATAGGACCCACTTACTCCTCCAAAACTATGAGTGAATATTTTCCAGTCTTTGTGTTATCTAACACTCCTTGTTGTCAAGAGCGATTGGTGTCTCAGTCACCCACGAGACTGTGATCACATCCCAGTATTTTTCCTATGAGTCATTACCTGTCTGTACTTACCTGCTGAGTACTTTTACGTCACATGTGAGACAAGTTTAATTTTTTTTTTTTTAATTGCTTTCAGCAGGAATACTTTCTCTCTGCCACAATCTTTCCATCTTAAAAACAATAAAAAATACAGTAATATGGTGATAATGTCTGAACCATGTAAAATAAATGATTTTAAGGCATACAATTACAGCTCAATAGAATGTGATTGACATTGCATATACAAGCACCTCTTTGGATGCATTTGCTTTGATTCTGTTTGTCTGCTGTGGAATCTGTCAGATTTGTTATTAAAAGCTGTGTCCTTTACTGAATTAGTATGTTGATGACGTTTGGCACTGACTGAGCTGCTTGTGTGTGTGTGTGTGTGTGTGTGTGTTTGTGTGTGTGTGTGTGTGTGTGTGTGTGTGTGTGCGAATGCGCGAATGCAAAGAAATGTGCGTACATGCGTAGGATTTAACATCCTATGAACCATTCTCTGTCTGTCCCCATCAGGCTGGCACAGATAAAGATGGTGAAACCAAGGGTCTGGTGAGAAGAGGAAGAAGCTTGAAAAAGAAGCAGCGGGTGCGTTCTTTAACCACAAGGAAATAATCTGATAGATCATATCAGACCAATGTGTTCTATATTTAGAAATCAAGTTTGAAGCCTGTGAGAGCCTTCTTGAGCATTGCCACAGTTCCCCTTGGGATTGTTAGTAGTACAACCTCGATTGTTAGAATGTCAAATCTGATTGTCATGATGAGCATGTGATCATTCCTGTTATTGACCCTTGGCTGGTGGTTGCCCCCAGGGTGTGTCCTTCAGAGTGAAGAGGACTCTCCCCAGAGTGCCCAAGATATCCATCGGTCCTTCAGCACAGGTGATGCCTGCATTCTCTCCTGTCACTTCCTCCTCTTTGTCCCTCTCAAACAGCTCTAGTTTCGCAGCTCTAGTCTGGTTGCAGTATCACCAATTCAAAAGCATGAGAAACTGACCTGCTCTCACTAGTTATTATGCTAGTTTGTCTGGATGTCTTGATACATGGTTTATCAGTTTTTCTGTATCACATTCTTTGAGTTACACTTCTTTATTTTGGTGGATGTTCAAGACTTTAATCCTGGAAAGTCCATCATACCGGTATTGACCGAATGTTTGGTTGTATTGGTCTGTTTCCTGAAATGTTGCTCAGACCTTTTTGGAGTAGGCCACTGCTACAGTAAACTTAATAATACAAGAGGAACTCTAAAGAGGAACCCAACTGAGGAACATAATAGGCAGAAGCCCACAGCATAGTTTTTTTCTTTCTCTCTCAGTTCCTTCTCCTAATGAAAAGGTTATTCCAGGATTGCTGTGAGCATTGTTACTGAAAGTGAACCATTTGCATTTCCATCACAGAGCACCAGTCAGGAGTGCCTTATAGAAGAGCCCCTGGAACTTCAGGAGATGCCTCCAGTGCAGGTTGGACTCAAGACTATACTCATGACCCCTCTTCCGAAATCCTTTTGCTTCCAAGCACCTCTCTCCTCATCCTCTCTTTTTCAAACCACCTCTTGGAAGTTTTTTTAGGAACCAATTGCCAAAAATGGAGAGCGAGAGAATGTTGTTTGAACACATAGATTTCTTAATGACATTTTCTCCTCTTTTTCTTTGTCTTCAAATATCACTCCCATTTAACACCTGTCACCTAAACTCTTCTAGTAGCATCTTTCTAGTTAAAGCTTCCTGTTAATCACTTTTCTTTTAGACGTCTCTGTGTATTATCACCCTTTCCAAAGCTAATCTTTCAGTACACTTCGGTGTTTTTCCACTGAGCCAGCTGACTGTGGTGCTGTGTGACTTCATTCCCAGGAGGCTACAGAGGTGCAGGTGGAAATTCAGGAAGTAGAGATGGCACCCTACCCCACAGAAGGGAACCCCCTAGAGGCTGAAGGGGTGAGGGGCTCTGTGTGTGTGTCTGACTCATTCTATTCTATTCTATTCCATTCCATTCTGGCATGCAGCAGTCTCTCCATTGTTCATGGAACATACCTGTTCCTGACTACATTAACATGTTTGTTTCTGCTTTGTCCCAGGAGGGTGAGGGCCTGATGGACTGGTGGAGAACAGTAGAGGGTGAGTGTGTGACCACCCCCCGCCCCCAAGATAACCACTGAGTGTGGCCCACAGTCTCCTATTGCCATGTATTGTTTAAGTTTATACTGATGAGTTTGGGATAATAACGCTTAGATGTTGTGTTATTATTACACCAGGTTGGGATGAGTGGAATGAAACGCAACATTTTCAGTCAGATGAGGAAGAGGAGTGAGTAGACCTGAGCCACTTCCCTCCCATTATACACATCCTGCAGTCGTATCAAATGTTTAACTATTGCATTGTCATCCTCTATTCTTCACTGTCATTGCTTTTTGTAATACAACATAATGTAATGTATTTCTATCTGTCTGACCATCTCTTTGTCTGTCTGTCAGGGCTGTGGAGGCGGTCGCTGACCGTGTGTTCATGGCGGCGCGTCTTTTCGTGCACCTCTTCAACCAGCGGGGGGCCTCGCTGCAGCAACGCATTCTGGAGCTGCTGGCGCAGGCCGATGCAGTGGACCACTTCCACAAGAAGACAACAAAAGCAGCGATCGGAGGTGGCGTGGCCAGTGTGGCGGGCAGTGTGGCCACCATCACAGGCCTCATCCTAGCGCCCTTCACCTTCGGCGCCTCTATCATCGTCACTGCCGTGGGCATCAGCGTGGCAACGGCAGGCAGCATCACTTCGGCGACAGCCAACATCACAGACACCGTGCACGCCAAGATGGACCGCAACAAGGTGGAGAAGATGATCCAGGGCTACCAGGACGAGATCAAGGACATCAGAGAATGCATGGAGTTCGTGCAGGTGAGCTGAGCTGGGCGGAGCTGACGGGTTAGAGGCGGCAGTCACACTCGCACTCAAAATAACTTCACAGAAGTGAAGCTGTGTGACGCTACAGTTTTCTTATACCAGAGCGAATTTGTACCTCTTTTTCTGTAACTGGAGGGGGGAACTTTACAGCAAGGAAAAAGGCGAAAAAGAAAAGTGTAGTGTAGTTATCCTTGCAGCTGCTGGTTAGATTATAATGTGAGAGTGACAGTTTTTTGTAATACATACACAGTCCACAATTGACACACAGGTCCATAATGCCGCAAATCTGTTTTGCTTAGGGGCTGTAGTTTAGCTCATCAATGTTGATGAAGCAGATCATTTCTTTGGGTGTAGTAAATGAGACTAACAAGCAAGAACGAGAGACAGATAAACATGCTTATATGTATTATATAACCGCATCCCGCACTCACCACTTATCTGTGCCTGCAGGAAGGAATGCACAAGCTGGAGGAGTGGGACTTCCAGAAGTACTCGGAGAGCGTGGCTAAAAAACACCTGCACCACAACATCAAGCATGTGATGAAGGAGGGCGGCCGTGCCGGCAAGGCCCTCATGGTCAACACAGACAAGCTCATCAGCACTTTCCAGGTGCTCGGGGCGGCCGGAGGAGTAGCCAAGGCCGCACAGGCCATCAGTATCACCACAGGGGTAATGTCAGCCCTCTTTCTTGCCCTCGATGTCTTCTTCCTTGCCAAGGACTCTCATGAGCTGCGCAAGGGCGCAAAGACCAAGTTCGCCTCCAAGATCCGTGACATGTGCAAGGAACTGCAGGATGGCCTACTGGAACTGAACAAGGTCAAGTGCCAACTGCAGAAGACCATGGACGGGATAGAGGTGGAGGCCTACGAGGAGGAAGGGGAGGACGAGTATGAAGATGAGGATGAGGATGAGCTGGAGTCGGACCCAGTGAAGCTGGCCCAGCTGGAGCAGGAGCTGGACCAGCTGGAGGAGAAACTGGATATGAAGATCCAAGAGGAGCCGAGCAAAGGCACGAGCAAGACGGTAGAGAACGAGAAGGAGATGAATAGTGAGAATGGAAGAGAAAAGGAGACCAAGATTGAGAAAGAGAAGAAGAATAAAGGTGAGAAGAAGGAAGGGATGACCGGGAAAAAGAGCGAGATCATTGAAGAGGACAGAAGGAGTGTGAAGAGTGAAGGTGGGGAGAAGGAGGGAGTGAAGGAAAAACGAGAAAGACAAGAAGAAGAAAAAGTGGAGCAAAAAGAAGAAAAGGCAGAGGCTGAGCTGATTGCTGAGATTTCAAAGGAAGACGCAGAGATGGATGCCTCAACCAAGAGCAACACAAAAGAGAGGGATTTGAATAGTGAAAAGGCGGATTTGGTGAACAACAAAAATGACAGAGTGATGGAAAAAGTAAAAGAAGAGAGACCAACCAGAAGAATGCACCCCATTGACAAACACAGCCAAAGCCAGAGAGAAGAGGAAGGCCGTGTGAGGTCTTCGAAGAGCAGTGAAAAGGAAAAGAGCATGCCTGAGAGGGCAGCCCTGAGGGATGAGAAAAAGATGACCAGGACACGAGAAGAAGACGAGGCCAACAAGGGCAAAGCCAGGTCTGAAAAGGGGAGTAAAAGTGAAATTGAGAGAGCGACTGCCAATCCAAATGACAGGCATAGGAGTAGGCAAGAGCATGGGGAGAGAAGAAGCCAAAGGGGAAGTGAAACTGATGTAAACATGAAAGGAGGGAAAACAGTCACCAAGCCCAAACAGGAGAGAGGAGTAGAGCAGAAGACGGAGAGAGGAGGAGAGCAGAAGGAGAGGAGAGGAGGAGAATTGAGGGATAGCACGAAGAGGCGAGATGGAGAGAGGGAGGTCAGGGGTGAAAGGTTCAGCAAGAAGGAAGGAGGTACGAACAGGGGTCACCTACCAGAGCAGGGAGAAGGGAGGTGCGAGAGCCTTGTTGGAAGAGAAGAGGCAGACTATGGGAGGAGGAGTGAGAGAGAAGGGGAGAAGAGAGAGAGAGAAGGGGAGAGGAGAGGAAGCACACAGAAGTATGGGAGTGAGAGAGGAGGGGGTGAGGGGAAAAGGGGAAGTGGGCAGGACCCCACTGGCGTAAAAGGAAGCAATGGAAAGGAACGGGATGGGGAAAACCGAAGAAGCCAACCAGAATATGGGAGTGAGAAAGGAGGGGGTGAGGGGAGGAGGGGGAGTGGGCAGGACAACTCCAGTGAGAAACGAAGGAGTGGAGCAGAAAGGGACAGCAGCAGAAGAAGTGAGAGAGAGGCCAGGGTGAGGACCAGTGAGGGAAAGGGGAAAGGGCCTGAGCTCAACTCTCACAGGCGCTCTATTCATCAAGACGACCTCAGTATATAACCTGTATAAAAATATATGTGCTGGATACTTGTCTTATACTTTAAGAGTATAGAAACGTTTGTCATAGTTTTATCTGTGGTGTATTTATACATACATTTTACTTTTAAGATGCTATCCTCATAGCAAAGAATATCCAATACATATATCATTCTCAGGTGGTGTATCAGGAGTGCCTTTTTGAAACAACTATCCTCTAGGTGTCAGATTTTCTATTGCACAGTGTCTCATGTGTTCCAAGGTAACTTTCCAGAATGCACTTTATAAAGAACTACCCTGCAGCGTAACTCAGGACATCGGTTTATTTATAATAATTTAAAAGAGCTGAGCCCATCCCCTTCAACAATGTGCAGAGTGGTGGGTGGATGCATCTTATTCACTGTCGCCATCGAATTTCTGTCAAATGAAGTGGTGATGTCACCACAGCACTGTGTATCTGTTTTTAAATTCTCCATGTCCAAGCAAATAACTACTGATGAGGTTTATTTTTTATGTATTTAAGGGTGGAATTGTGTTTGTGCTCATGTCATTTTGTTTGTTTGTTTGGTTATTTTAAATTGTAAAGGAAAGGATGTGTTTTTTATTGTTGCTGTAGATGTTGTGTCATACATCTCTGGTGTTTTATGCCACTACCACACAAAATGTTGCAATATGTTGGTTTCTTTTGGTATTTGTAATAAATTTCTATACTTTCCCTAGGCCGACTGGTTCTGTTTTATTTAGCCTTTCCCTTTTAATAACTTTTAATTTATGGCCACCACTCCATGGTCTGGTCTCCAAATGTGTGCGCTTCCTGGACAAACCGTTACACAATTCTACATTATTTGTAGTATTGTAAATCTGTTATGATTTAAGTACTGTAGCATTACAATATGTAGCCTACCAAATACGGCTACATTCATAACTGTGGGTGTATAATATACGGAAGTCTATGGAGGCTGAGAACAAACCCACTATAGAGGCGGACAAATTGAATCGTTTTAGTTAGTGAAATATGTGAAGTCTGAGAAATGGTTAGTCATTCACGCATTTCTTCATCCTTTTCCTCTCAGCTGTGATGTAGTCACATTTACCGCTAGGAGGCGTAAACGCTGTTCAGACGGATATCGCAGTGGTTGGATTTGTCATTTTGGCGAAAGGTTTGAGTTGCCAGTCAAATGACACCCCTTCCTTCAATGCTCCTGAAGCAACATATTGATTGGCTGGATTTGTTTATGACCATTATGTTTGTTCCAGCGCCAGGACTGTAGCCCTACGAGAGGTGTGAGCGCACACGCAAAATGGACAGAGGAGCGAGGAGCAATTGGCTGAAGTCTGTTGAGTAGGAATCGCGGTCTTCACGTCTAACTGTCAGAAGCTATCTGTTATGAGTCATATCCATTTATAACATATTTGTATTTTATGAATACAAATGTTGCAAATATAACGGTATTTTACAGTTTTTCTCGATTGCTTAAGCACGCTTCTGATCGTTTTGTTTTTCAAAACACCTCACACAATTAGCACAACAACCACACACCCAATGAGCAAAACACTTCCTTTGCAAAATGAAACACTCTGGTAACACTATTCATTAATAAAATCATATTTTGTGACCATATTAAATAGCCTACACACGTTGCATTATAATTGCTTAAAGTGTTTTAGGTTTCCAACAGCCGTGTGTAACTGGGACAAACAGAGTTCAGTCATATGCAACATTGAAAATGGCATGGTTACCGATAATATTGGCTTGAATTTCTCTCAGCCTGATAGCATTATTGGCCAAAACCATGTTTATGATCTCTCTCTCTCTTGTTCTTGCGTAAATATGGGCCCCCGTCCTCCTTTCAAGTTTATTTGATACATTTGGACTTCTTCTTTGAGCACGTTTTCCTCCTGTTTCAGGTCTTCCTTTTCTTCTACCTCCACCTCAGCCTCTGGCATGGCCTCCGCCTCTTACTCCTTCTCCTCCTCTATGGATTCCCCCTCTCACCCTCACTCTTCTTCTTCTGACTCCTTCCATTTTGGTTGAAGACAGATGAACTCATCTGCTGCATTTCTATAGTGCTTAAACCTTTTTGGCGTGTCTACAATAAAGCAATCATGTGTTTGCGAACTTGACGGCTGGTGTGGTAATTTAACAGTCAGTGCTTTGGAATTGTAAGGAAGTGTCATCTTGATATTCTTCTGTGTTTTGCAAATCACTTGTGTGTATTGTTTCGCAAAAAGCGTGATGTTGATATGTTCTTATATAGTTCTCCAAATCTGAGCCGTTGTTTTGCTCCTTGAGTGAAGGTTTTGCTAATTGTGTAATACTTTTGATTTTAGTGTTTATCCAATCGTAAAAAAAATGAACGGCTGCAGTCACCTGTGAATGTTAAGAAGGTGAACTTAATTAAATTTAAGGCTGCAAGGCCCCTTATAAAAAAAAACGTTTGTTAACTGGATCATGATCATCTGCAGATGAATTGTACTAAACATCTGGCTGCAGTGCAACAGCCTGACCTGGAGGCAGACATTCAGAAATTGACATGTGACTTCTTTCCTTCTAAGAAGGGAACAATGGCCTTTCCTTTGTGACACAGCATTTCTCTGGGTACAGTAAAGCAGTATTGCAAGACCTGAAACAAAGAAGCAGATGAAAAGATGTTAAGAAAATAAAGTGTTCTGAGAAACTTAGACATGCACGTCATTGTAAAAGCCTGATGAAGCCTGAGCATTTTATTGGCTGCTGTGGATGTATAGGGGGGTGTTTGGACAAGTCTGTCTGGGTCTTCCCATCTGGTCTAACGTCTCTGAGTGATTCTGTTCAAGCTCAATTCTGTTTATATTTTATATTATAAGACAAAACACCTGACACAATTAGCACAACAACCACACCCCCAATGAGCAAAACACTTCCTTTGCAAAATGAAACACTCTGGTAACACTATTCATTAATAAAATCATATTTTGTGACCATATGAAACACACACGTTGCATTATAATTGCTTAAAGTGTTTTAGGTTTCCAACAGCCGTGTGTAACTGGGACAAACAGAGTTCAGTCATATGCAACATTGAAAATGGCATGGTTACCGATAATATTGGCTTGAATTTCTCTCAGCCTGATAGCATTATTGGCCAAAACCATGTTTATGATCTCTCTCTCTCTTGTTCTTGCGTAAATATGGGCCCTCGTCCTCCTTTCAAGCTTATTTGATACATTTGGACTTCTTCTTTGAGCACGTTTTCCTCCTGCTTCGGGTCTTCCTCTTCCTCTACCTCCACCTCAGCCTCTGGCATGGCCTCCGCCTCTTACTCCTTCTCCTCCTCTGTGGATTCCCCCTCTCACCCTCACTCTTCTTCTTCTGACTCCTTCCATTTTGGTTGAAGACAGATTAACTCATCTGCTGCATTTCTATAGTGCTTAAACCTGTTTGGTGTGTCTACAATAAAGCAATCATGTGTTTGCGAACTTGACGGCTGGTGTGGTAATTTAACAGTCAGTGCTTTGGAATTGCAAGGAAGTGTCATCTTGATATTCTTCTGTGTTTTGCAAATCACTTGTGTGTATTGTTTCGCAAAAAGTGTGATGTTGACATGTGCTTATATAGTGGTCCAAATCTGAGCCGTTGTTTTGCTCCTTGATTGAAGGTTTTGCTAATTGTGTAATACTTTTGATTTTAGTGTTTATCCAATCGTAAAAAAAATGAACGGCTGCAGTCACCTGTGGATGTTAAGAAGGTGAACTTAATTAAATTTAAGGCTGCAAGGCCCCTTATAAAAAAAAAACGTTTGTTAACTGGATCAGGATCATCTGCAGATGAATTGTACTAAACATCTGGCTGCAGTGCAACAGCCTGACCTGGAGGCAGACATTCAGAAATTGACATGTGACTTCTTTCCTTCTAAGAAGGGAACAATGGCCTTT
Source organism: Sprattus sprattus (assembly GCF_963457725.1). Lineage (NCBI taxonomy): Eukaryota > Metazoa > Chordata > Actinopteri > Clupeiformes > Clupeidae > Sprattus > Sprattus sprattus. Next base: position 17,252,546 of record NC_137923.1, read on the forward strand.
CCTTTGTGACACAGCATTTCTCTGGGTACAGTAAAGCAGTATTGCAAGACCTGAAACAAGGAAGCAGATGAAAATATGTTAAGAAAATAAAGTGACACAGCATTTCTCTGGGTACAGTAAAGCAGTATTGCAAGACCTGAAACAAGGAAGCAGATGAAAAGATGTTAAGAAAATAAAGTGTTCTGAGAAACTTAGACATGCACGTCATTGTAAAAGCCTGATGAAGCCTGAGCATTTTACTGGCTGCTGTGGATGTATAGGGGGGTGTTAGGACAAGTCTGTCTGGGTCTTCCCATCTGGTCTAACGTCTCTGAGTGATTCTGTTCAAGCTCAATTCTGTTTATATTTTATATTATAAGACAAAACTGCTCCACACGTATAGGATGATGCAATGCAAGTCATGTAAAACATACTGATAGCAATTTACTCAACTATAATTTGGCACACTTGAGAGGGTGGAAAACACATATGCTCCAAGTAAAGGTAATGTCCAGGGTTAAGATTGGTGTTTATATTAGGTTAACAGTAGAGTTATGGTCATAATACAGGTTGGCTGACAGTTAATTCACACGTAGTTGACAGTTAAGTTTATAGGACATAGTTTGAAAGTTGTTAAATTACTTACTGACTATTTGTATGGTGTTTAAAACAGGCTATGGAGATGAACTGCCAATGAGACATTAAACCAAACACAAATCCTTCCTAGATACACAAACGAATATTTCAGCACCACACTGACAAACAGAGCTGAAAATACACACACATCCGAACAGCCAGATCTCTACTCTGAATGACACTGGCCTTGTCTGAATTAACCCCACCCCCCAAATCACGTTCTCACTAATGTTATAACTCTATTTTTATCAAATGTTTTATAAGTTGCATTGGACAAAAATATCTGCCAAATACTTCAGACAAATGTACTCAAGGGTGGTGGTGATGCATTTGAGATTTCAGCCTTCATCTATGTTTGACGAGATGATTGTAGATGTATTATTGGCATGTTTGTTACTGTTCTAATTTGAATTTGGTTCTATATTATGGAAACGGTCAAGTCATCTCTGTAGCATATCTTTGAATTCATCTTGATACAAGATGCAAAAGCCAGGCCCTGCTGCATGCTAAGACATGAAGAATGGGGAAGCTGACACAGTTTACAAAGAATGAGGAATGTGTCTTCTCCACAATAAAGGCCTTGTCACAAGGTACGGAGGAAAAACTAATTACCACCATGACCGCAATCTGTTTGGTTTAATTGGCTTAAACTTCAATCTAAGTTCAAATGTATCAACCTAACAAATGAGTAATGAGTCAGTTACTTATCAGTCATAAAGTGTACTGATTATATTGTGTGCAAAAATGTGTCACCACTTCTACAGAAGTGTGTGTTTGGAGTTTGATGATTGGTTCATCAAATGAACAGTACTCACAACAAAGATTAAGTCAGGCTTGGAGGGGGTGATGTGGTGATGAGGGGTTGTTGTTCAGGGTTGTTTGACAAAACATATAAAAACATCCTTATTTTGTTTTACTGATAAAAGAAAGACCAAATGAAAGATCTAATAGGGAAGGGGGGTGTCAATCGTTGCCCAGCTCCAAAAAGGTCTGTGTTTTTATTTGTTTTTAATTAAAGTAGCAATTTTTGGGGAACAGTGACCTGCCTACTCCATTTCAGCTCATCCAACCCTATTCCGTGATATAGCTTGCAATGACTTGAAAGCTACTAAAGAATTGCGAAGACCGTATTAATTAGTGCACAAGCTCATAAAATGCACCGGTCAGGTTGAAGCTCTTGAGAATATGAAAGCTGTTGTATCAAACTTCCCTTGTACAAAACCAGTGTAACCTGTATTGGCCCACAAATATGTTGTGATTACCGGAATCCTTTTTTTAAATTCCAGAATATTCTTCTCCTTCTGCTAGTGTTTATATGCCTATCTATTCTCATCACTATATCCGTTTCATAAAATTGTTCCTGCTTGCAAGGCAGCTTTACTTACCCATCTGGTTTTTAACCATCTATTGTTTGGATATTACAATGGGTGTGAGGAAATAGGGAAACTTTTCTTCTTTTCTTCTTCTGTGTCTAAAAAGCAGGCGCACAATGCTGGTAAAACCTTCCAAGGTGGAAAATTCAAACAAACAATCACATTAAAAAAGGATCATGTTTTTAGGTTGTTATAACAAAAAGCTGGAACAAACCCACTGTTCCTCAGTTCCTAGAGTAATGGTTACTCTGTGAACAGTAGCTTGGCCCATCAATTTAAACAATATTGTACAGGAATCACAAATCAAGAATGGTTTAAGAATGAGTTGTCATTAAGCATGTATTGTACACATCCATGTGATTTGTTAAACAATGATCATATTTATAAAGTATGCCTTAAACAAATTGATATTTGATATGAAAGCTTTTTTATGTTTTCAATGGGCAATCCAACCCAGACCAGGCAGCTGTTGGGAATGACAAAACCTTGCCTATAAAAACAAACCTCAAAAAATGGCAGATTGGTGCATATTGCTATAGGTATTCTTCATTTTGCAGTCTGCGTTAAAAAAAAAAAACAAGGCTGACTACAGTCAGTTTTATTGTTGCACAACGACACACAGCAACACAAACGTTCATATATTACTTGGCAACAAAGGAAACACACACGCAGGCCGAGGTCGCCGTGAATTTGTCTTCTGCATTTTCCCATCCCGGACTGTCCTTCCTCCAGGACCCCAGGAGCAGTGGGCAGCCCTTTAGGCGCCTGGGGACCAAGTGAAGTGAACCATCCGTAATGGTCAGGGACGGACAGGAGAGTGTTCTGTTCTTTTGCATGTTTTTCTGTTGGGGTTCGTAGTGGAGAAAACCCCTTGTGAACACGGGGTGAACATGCAAACTCTACACAGAAAGGCCAGGGAGATAGCCCACCTTAGCACTGAAGGTCTGGGGATGACCTGCACCCCAGTGTCAACAGCGCCCCATGCGGGAATCGAACCAAGGACCTTTTTCCTGTGAGGCAGCTGCAAGTACCTGAGCCACCGTGCCAGAAAATTAAAACCACCCAAGCAATATAGATAAATTTGGCCAGGACTGTGGTAACTCTCCTGTGTAGGCAACATGAACCAGGTCCCAACTCAAAGACACTAAAAACTAGGACATTAGTTGTAGCTTCACAACAAGTTTTCTAGCTTCTGATTATTTTGTTTATATCAAGAAGGGCTCTTGATAGGAAATCCTTCAGATTTACCTAGGGTAAGGCAGATTCATCTAAAATGGAAAGGGTTTCTAAGAGGATACTACAACTAGCTGATAACATCAAGAACATGAAAAGGGAAAAACTCACTAGTCTTCGACGGATAGCTGTTGTCATCATTGACCTCAGTGATGGTTGATACTGAGATGGCTGAAGATGTTTCACTTCAGCAGGAAAAAGCTACTAAATTGTACACTAGCTAATAATATTATGTATGAAGGAGGTTTCTAAAAGGAAGATTCTGGGGGGGCCAGACTTGCCAGTCAATTGTTTAGTTTAGTCTGAAACAGAAAAATACAGTACAGAACAGTACATGTACACATCAAAAGTAGGAAAATATGGCATTTAGTTGTATTACAATCATCTCTTTTTTGCTGTGTTATTTTCTACAATGTTTCTTATTTAGCTCATGGCCACGTTTCTGAAATGTGTTCACCAAAGGTAAAGTAAGCAACAGGGACTAGGGATACAGGACCACATAAAGGTCAACAGACTAGTTCAAATGTACGGTTGTGTTGCATAGACATAATTAATATATCTTCCTCGGACTGAAATATGCTGTCTGTTGCCAGGAATAACATGAGGTTTAACTTGAGTGGAATTTGATGAATGACTTGCATCATCTGAGCAGCATGTGATTGGAGTGAGTGAGTCATTGATGACATTTCGTTACTCTGGAGATACCAGTTCTGTATGTCAAAGTGATGCACAAAGCTATAGAGGATTGTGTATTTGTGTTATTTCCAATCCTAGAACTGTTGAATGCCTTGTTTGAGAAGATATAATCCTGTCAGCATTCAAAATAACTACTGTTATGCTTACTTGACAACTAGTTTCTCACATCTATTATCCTTGGGGTCAATTTGACCCCAGCAATTTAAACCTCCAAAAAACTATTATAATGTTTTTTTTTTACCCAAGTTTATGTGTCAGGTACTTAAGGTTTGTTTGTTGACTACCTAAATAGCCCTTAAAAATAGAACAATACCCCCACCCATTCCCCTTATAAATCCAGAATGCGCGACTATGGAGAATGTGCAAATCACCATAAAATCTCACTGATTGACCTAAAATTGGAAGGAGATAACATTCTGGTGTTTTTATGGCTTCATATTATTATTAAATAGTACATATTGTTGTTATCTATAACATTTGGAAAATAAAACTACTTCTATTATTAAGAATAGTATCAATGTGATGTGATTGATATTGCTTATATATTTTATACAATTAAAACAGCCTGGGGTCAAATTGACCCCAAACAACACCTATGCGTAAAGCATGTGTACAGGACATTGAAAACATAGCATCATGTTCGTTTGTGTTTACCCAGTTGTCCCCATTAAATTAGTAAAAGTAATTAAATATGAAGCAAAACACATTTTATGCTATCATATCATATACGATGTAAAAACATGCCATGGGTTATTGTTAGTCAGGCTCTTGAACAATTATACCAGGGCACTGCAATACATCTATTTGGCAATAATTTACAGAATGTTTCCGAGAACATTTTTCAGTGTCTTCCTAATATCACTACCTATTCAAAATGTCTCCACACATTCAATATTCGGCATATGTGAATGTGATGGAAGTAATACTGCATCATCAAGTCAAGTCTTCTTTGGGACTTGCACCTCTGTGGCATAGAGAACAGTCTTCAAGGAAGCACCTAACAGGAAGGCCCCTCCCAGTGAAACCTAATATTGAGGAAGAAATTGGTCATGATTATTCTAAGGTGATGATGTGTGGACCATGACCCAGCCCTCTTAGGTGTCTGTAAACATCCTTTTAAAGCCGTTCACAGGTGTATCCTCACACAACCCTCAGCAGGAATCAGCAAGGAAGGACACTGGAAAAACCACAGCAGGTGAGACTTGCCTTTATGTTGCTTATCGACTTGTTGAGATTTGAAAATATAAATTAAACAACAAAATGCCGATATGGGAATGATCAGTGATAAATAAAGGAAAGGGAAAAACCATCAAATGTAATTATGTAATTTTGTAGTTTTTTTTTAATGGTAAATTACATCCTTAACACCATTGAAGCAGTTGAAATATTGATCATTCATATGTAGATGAATTATCTGTCAACTGTCTTTCCAATCATTGTCAACAGATTTCTTGTTTGCATTTCTTGTGAAGTATACTTTAATGCACACATCGAGGCCTTGTTTTTGTGCCATTCTCCGTCTCAGCACAAGATGCTTGTCCCCATTTGACTACTTTCCCCATTTTATCTGATGTAAGTGCAGGAATGTCATAAAGGTCTTCAAGTCATTGTTTTGTCCCTCCTGGTTCTGCCCACAGGAATGAGAGGCACACTGATCTTTCTGATTACCATCGTGATTGGTTATCTGACACCTGGGATCCGAGGAGATGGGCATTTGACACGTCCGACAGCCACTAATGTAAGATACTACTAAAGTGGAACATTGCTTTCACTCAGGTCCTCATAATGTATCCTCTGATGTTTCAATCTGACAACGTAACGAAAAATTCACAAAATCAGACATTTTAAGAATTTCAATTTTATTAAATTACATGGCGCCATTAATGACAGGCATTGCCTCAAAGCACAAAGGACTATGGATCTGTATGAAGCCTTCTTGTAATTTAGTAGTGGTGGCTTATTCATAAATCGTCTGTTGTGAACTTCAGATAAGCATCACTCGTGCCGGCTGCGGTGCCACCAAGCTGTGTGTAGGAGCGGAGGACTGTGACCCCGCTGGCAATGTTCTCTGCCCCTTCGCCTCCTCCCGACTCGTAAATAACAGTACCGTAGACCTGGCCATTGAGCTCTTTGGGAATGCCAGTGGATACATTGCTCTTGTGCTCTCCAGCAACGTAACCCAGGTAATCCCACTTTGACATGTACATATTGTCTTGAATGCACCACTACCCAATACAGCCCTACAACACACTGACACGATGGCACAAAATTACTGGCATGATGAAGACCGTCCTTTTCATAGCAGAGTGTGTCAGTGTATAAAACAATGGGCTGAAACATTGTCATCTATCTTGTTCTACAGGGGGGCGGTACAGTGTTTGTTTGTTCCAGGGATCCGTTCAACACAACCAGGAACTTCCTCTTCCGCACAGCTACTCAGAACGGCACAGACGGCAACATCACCTTAGTCAACACAGTCAGTGGCCCATCTGGTTCTGCTTGTTTGATGGCATCCTTGTCATTTATACTTACATGGCTTAGACCAAGCACTTCTGGTAGGCTACTACTGACTGACAATACCGTCTTTGTCCTGTTATTTGTCCTCTAGCCAAGAGTGGACTCAATCACATACAACTTCAACAGGAGCATCAATGGAAGTTTTCACCAGTGTTCCTTCACTGTCCGGAACTTGACCCAATCCGTCAGCACTCGCAGCACTGGACTCAACTTCCAAAAATCCATCGTCACTGGTGAAATCAATGGTACAGTCATCTTTGATTAATGCATTTCACAACGTATGGGCTCATGAAACTTGTGATTTTAAGATCATGGCCTCTGACTAAGGTCAGTAGTGTAGTAATCCAATGCTCAAGAGTATTGGATAAGTCCCAAACCTGTCTTTCCCTCAGTGGTTTTGTCTCTTCTATGTTTGCAGCTGATGGGTCATTTCAGGTCCCCACATCTAGACTCTTCAGAAGCCCTGGCCTCTTGAATGTGGCTGATCCTATGGCTAATATTGCAACAACTGCCAGTCCCAATACAACCGCTACAACCACTCCACCCACTACCACTACAACCACTCCACCCACTACCACTACAACCACTCTCCCACGTCCGACAGCCACTAATGTAAGATATTACTGAAGTGGAACATTTCTTTCACTCAGGTCCTCATAATGCATCGTCTGATGTTGCATTCTGCTGACAACATCACGAAAAATTCACAAATCAGACATTTTAGAAAATTCAATTGTATTTAAGTATATGGCGCCATTGATGACAGGCATTGCCTCAAAGCACAAAGGACCTTGGATCGGTATGCAGCCTTCATGTCATTTAGTAGTGATGGCTTTATTCATAACTCGTCTTTGGTGATTTTCAGATAAGCATCACTCGTAATGGCTGCGGTGACACCAAGCTGTGTGTGGGAGGGGATGGCTGTGACCCCGCTGGCAATGTTCTCTGCCCCTTCGCCTCCTCCCAACTCGTAAATAACAGTACCGTAGACCTGGCGGTTGAGCTCTTTGGGAATGCCAGTGGATACATCGCTCTAGTGCTCTCCAGCGACGTAACCCAGGTAATCCCACTTTGACATGTACATATTGTCTTGAATGCACCACTACCCAATACAGCCCTACAACACACTGACATGATGGCACAATGAAATATTACTGGTATGATGAAGACCGTCCTCTTCATAGCAGAGTGTGTCAGTGTATTACACGATGGGCTGAAAGTCATCTATCTTGTTCTACAGGGGGGTGGTACAGTGTTTGTTTGTTCCAGGGATCCGTTCAACACAAACAGAAACTTCTTCTTCCGCACAGCTACTCAGAACCGCAGAGACGGTAACATCACCATTGTCAACACAGTGAGTGGCCCATCTGGTTCTGCCTGTCCTTGTCATTTATACTTACATGGCTTAGCCTTAGACCAAGCACTTCTGGTAGGCTAATACCAATGGCAATACCGTCTTTGTCCTGTGATTTGTCCTCTAGCCAAGAGTGGACTCAATCACATACAACTTCAACAGGAGCATCAATGGAAGTTTTCACCAGTGTTCATTCACTGTCCGGAACCTGACCCAATCCGCCAGCACTCGAAACACTGGACCGATGTTCCAACCATCCATCGTCACTGGGGAAGCCAATGGTACAGTCATCTTTAAATAATGCATTTGACAACGTACCGGCTCATGAAACTTGTCATTTTAAGATCATGGCTTCTGACTAAGGTCAGTAGTGTAGTAATCAAATAAGTCCCAAACCTGTCTTTCCCTCAGTGGTTTTGTCTCTTCTATGTTTGCAGCTGATGGGACATTTCAGGCCCCCACTGAAGTCTTCAGAAGCCCTGGCCTCTTGAATGTGGCTGATCCTACAGCTAATATTGCAACAACTGCCGCTCCCAATACAACCGCTACAACCACTGCAACCACTGCTATGTCAGGCTGCTCTTCCCTCCTGCATCCACTGACTCAAGGTACAGTAGATATATCGCCCTGAATTATCTTCTCTTGTGAAAAAAAGAGAAGAAAAGTTTGTTTTCAAGACTGTACATAATATAATTATTTCATATGCCTGATGAATGGTTGCCATCATAACACAAGACATCAGTTGCTTATTTATTTAGACATGTCAACTTGGCATTTGTCTTGTCTTGATGTGGATTCAAATCTTTGTACTCTTTCTCTTTTGTTTAGCAATAGCGATCCTTGTGAGTGCCCTAGCACTTTGCTTGTTTTGAAGAGGACCTGAGGGAGGACTGAGCACACAGCAGTTGCAACAGTTACCTGAATCAGCAGATTTCACTCGGCCTTCTCCTTCTCCCTTATTATAAAGAACTATACATGAGAGAAAACATTGTGATGACCAGAGACAATATTGGATCTGTGATGCCTCATGTATAAAACCCCTGCCGTTTCAATCCTTCAGTTGGTGATGTGAGCTCACCATTCGAAAAAACCGAATCCGATAAGTATATTAATACTAGAGTGTATGTGTATGTGTCCTCGTGCATGCATATTTGTGTATTGTGTACGTTCAGAACATTTTTACCAGCTCTTGAGGGACGAGATAATAAATGGCACCAGTCAGTTTGAAGCTCTTGAGAATATGAAAGCTGTTGGGTCAAATGTCCCTTGAACAAATACAGTGAAACCTGTTTTGGCCCGCAAATATGTTGTGATTACCATATACTTTTTTTTTTTAACTAGAATATTTTTCTTCTTCTGCTAGTGTTAAGATCCCTATCTATTCTCATCAATATATCAGTTTCATAAAACTGTTCCTTCTTGCAAGGTAGCTTTACTTACCCATCTGGTTTTTAACCATTTTTACAATCACATGATGCGTGTGTTGTCCTTCACAAAAGGAATGTTTTTAGGTTGTTATAACAAAAAAGCTGGAACAAAAAGCTGAAACACTGTTCCTCAGTTCCTTATAGTAATGGTTACTCTGTGAAGAGTAGCTGGGCCATTCATTTTAAACTATTTTGTACAGGAATCACAAATGAAGAATGTTTTAAGAATGAATTGTCATTAAGTATGTATTGCACTCATCCATGTGATTTGTTTAACAATGTGTGTATAAAACTATGATCATATTTATAAAGTATGCCTTAATCAAATTGATAATTGATATGAAAGCTTTTTTATGTTTTCAATGGGTAATCCAACCCTGACAAGGCAGCTGTTGGGAATGACAAAACTATGCCTATAAAAACATTACTCAAAAAAGGTTATGTGGTTATTCCTCCTATGTAGGCAACTAAACCAAGTCCCAACTGCAAGACACAACAGGGAAACAAAACAAAAAACTAGGACATCTGATTTTCTTGGATTTTCCAAGCAGGGCTCTAGATGTTAATTCCCTATGATTTACCAAGGGTAAGGCAGATTGAACTAAGATGGAAAGTGTTGCTTAGATGATACTAAAGTGAATGTGACTTTATGGCAGGGGTGGTGTAGATACACACACTCTGAATTCCACCTCTGCATTTGACCCATCCAGGGTAGTGACACACACAGCACCCAGTGAACACACACAGTGAAGTTATGGACACTAACCCGGAGCAGTGAGCTGCCTTTGCCTAATCGTGATACCCCCCCCCCTCTTAAAACAGACAACCCACCTTGGTGAGACGCCACAAGAGTGAACCAACAAAACAAACCACCAAATAATTTGACGTCAATACAAATTTCAAAGGGCACAATTTATATTAGGCACCAAAACCACCACCAAGAAAAATTCCCATTTAACCCAGTAACACCTCATCCACCACCAGTCTTTGTACCCCACTAGCCTCCATTTCCCCCATACCTTCAAAACCCAGTACAACCAGCAATCTCCCGGCACCTGAAAGAAGTACATGACAGGCTGGACAAGAGACAATAGGAGAGTCAAGACATGAGGAGACAAAGACATTAGGCAGACGAGTCAGCCAGTAACCAGGGCACGGGAACGGCACCCCCATACCATTTACCACACCTGGGTTAATGTGAATCTTTATGTTATAGGTCTGCTAAAACCGAAAAACGCTTGCTTTTTCGGCGCAACCCGATAAAAACGCACATCATAAGACAGAATTATTGCCTTTAACTCCTCACATTCAGAAGGAAGGTTATTCAAAAGACTGTCTCAGTATGCAAGAGTCTCAGAATGTTTCAGAGGGGGCTGCAACACCGCATTATATGGACCAATCATGTCCCCAACTACTGCCACTAGATGGGGACTGACGGGCCCACAATCAACAGTATCCATTGCAGCATGCTCACCATCAGACACGGTGGTATTAAGCACTTCAGCTAACTTTTCTTCATCTCTCCGTGCCTCAAACAAATCAGCACGGTGGAGAGCAGACGGCAACTCAGGGCTGGACAGCTCCGCCTCTCTGCATAATCTGCCTCCCGTGCGCGACCCACAGCCCAAGTCACCGCACACAGTAGCTCTGTCATCAAACGTAAGCAGACATTTGCTGATTTCCTGGAGTGCTGAGTTAGGGAGCCCATTTATCTTTATTTCCGGAAAGTCTTTAGGGCCAAGACAACAAGCGAAATCTGAGGCAAGTTTTGCATTTGCTGTAAACCTCCTATCCATACCTGCCAGTGTCCTGTGATGCTTCATTTAGAAAACCCCTGCCGTTTCAATCCTTCAGTTTGTGATGTGAGCTCACCATTCGAAAAAAAAAAAAGTAGATATAATAATACTAGAGTGTCTTAATATGGTTTGTTGTGTATGTGTGTGTGTCTGTGAGAAGGTGCATTTCCCCCATTCTCACCATGACTTGCTGGAGAGAGAGCTTATTTGACCAATTTAGACCAAGTGGCTGGCATATGTAAAGGGTGCCTTATGCAAGCATGGAGAGAGAGAGAACTATGGAGAGGCAAGAAGGTTTGACACTTCCTGATGTGCGGTTAAGTGAAAATCTGTCTAGTTGTGTGGACACTGTCTCTTTGTGCCTTGTTCTAGTTATGTGCTTTGTTGGTGTGTCTTGTTTATTGTTCTTGTTTTGTTTGCTTTGTTCATAGTGCCTAGTTTCTGTGCATGGCTTGGGCCTCTAGCAAAACATGACTTAATACTTGGTGGAATAACCGTTGTTGGCAAGCACAGACATCAGACGTTTCTTCAAGTTGGTCACCAGGTTGACACACATCTCAGGAGGGATTTTGGTCCACTCCTCTTTGCAAATCCTCTCCAAATCCTTAAGGTTGCGTTTTCAATGGGAGGGAATGAGGGAATGAGGTTCCAGCCCAATATTCCACGTTACATGGCCCCATCCATAGTCCCCTCGATGCTGTGGAGTCATCCTGTACCCTTGGCAGAGAAACAGCCCAAAGCATAATGTTTCCACCTCCATGCTTGACGGTGGGGATGGTGTTCTTGGGGTCATATTCAGCATTCTTCCCCCTCCAAACGTGGCAAGTCGAGTTGATGCCAAAGAGCTTGATTTTGGTCTCATCTGAACACATCCTGTCTCCCAATCCTCATTAGAATCATTCAAGTGTTCTTCTGCAGTACTTAAAAAAATTACGGCGCAGTGTGTTGCCAATGGTTTTCTTGGTGACGGTGGTCCCAGCTGCCTTGAGATCATTCACTAGCTCCCCCTGTTTAGTTCTGGGGTTATTCTGCACCTTTCGGATTATCACCGATACTGCACAACAGTTGTTTGGTGTTGCTTCCATTTACGAATAATCGCATCAGTAGTTGTCTGCTTCTCACCAAGCTGCTTGCTGATGGTTTTGTAGCCCATTCTAGCCTTGTGCAGGTCTACAATCTTATCTCTGACATTCTTGGACAACTTTTGTCAGTGTTAAAATACACCTACCATTACAATTCTAGATCACACATTTCTTTGCAAGTTGCCAAACTTGCGAAATCGTCAGGGGTTCAAATACTTATTTTCCCCACTGTGTGGGCAATGACAGTGGAAGTGTGGAAGCTAGTTTGGGAGAGCCATATGCTAAATAATTGTAATCTTAACAAAAGTATAGGCTATTTTAGATATCCTTTCAAAATTTTGCCTGAGCAGAACCACAATAACATACCACTGCTTAGTGGGCCTTAATATAGTAATGATAATGGTAATAACAATAATATATAATTGGACATATGATGAAAAAATAAAGGGTTAGGGTTAGGTAACCCTAGCCCTTTTTTCAGGTCAGAGCAATGGCCCTTCAAAATTCCTGTCACGTCCCTGGTGCCCAGGATGCAGGTTACTTGGGTTACTGTGGGCAGTGGCGTCGTAGGGGGGGGATAAAGGGGACTGAGTTACCAGGGTCCTCTGTGGGGGAGGGCCCTTGAGGAGTGTGGAATTTTATTTTTCCTTTAAATATTAATATCATTTAAAGGTCCAAATTTTCTTGCTAACTAATATAATTTTAATGTTTTGGGTAAATAAATTGGTTGAATGATGGATTGAATTGTGTGTCCTAGTCTACATATAATGTCTGGAGACCCTCACCCCCCCGGCTCACGCACAAAATGGTTTAGTCCGCCTTCAGTGTTCTTTTTACCTATAGGCGCATTTGACGAATGTTAACGTTCATTCGACTGAGGCAACGGTGCGCATTGAAGATGTCCAAGAACGTTAAATCCGGGTTTCAGAAAAGAAAAGAAAGGCAGGCAAGAGAGAGAAAAAGAGACGAGGGAAAGCAACTACTAACAGACTTCTTTCCTAAGAAAGGTGAGCCCGAATGTGAAAGCAAACACCCTACATTAAATGAACTCATGATGTGGTAATAAAACGAATCAATACCACCGCGATTGTCATTGCTAAAAACGGCATAACACAAAATTAGAAATAACATGCCCTATCTGTAATCTGAGGTAAACTCTAAATACATGTTTGTTTGCATAGCCTTCCACAGTTGCAGAGTGTATTGCACGCACATCCAATCCAGGTGCAGGGTAAAAAGAGATCCGTAAAAATGAAAGAATACCCACACTGTTGCTGCTGACACCTGACGAACACCTGGTCGAAACGTTGTGCCAATAAAATACACGGGAGCTGCAGCAACAGTGTGCGGGTATTCTTTCATTTTTATGCATAGCCTACCACACCATTGCAATAGTAGGTCTATACTAATTAGAACATTTGGCTAAATTAATATTTGTTAGGCCATAACATAATTAGGCTAATAGCCTTATTAAGTAGGGCTAGTCTAGGCTCAATAAGTTCATAAGATTAGGCTGTCAAATTAGTTGGCTAGCAAAGTTAACTTGTGAAACATGGCACTCAGTTTCAGAAGCAGCTAGTGATGCAGACCCCTCATCCTCTGACACTGTGGTCTTGAGGCAAGGTGAGCAGTTTAAAATGAAAGTACATCATTTTAGCTATTTATACTGTAGGCTTAATGTGTTTAGCAAATAGCAACACAGGCTGTTCCATCCAAAGGTGACTTTTTTTTGTTGCAATCAGGGTGTGAAGGGGATTTTAAGCAATATAGTAAAAAGTGTTCCAGGAAAACATCCCATACTCTACCTTTAAACATGTTCAGTCACACAAATTAGGCTACATTGGAATTGCCTGTTACAGTAATATCTATCAGATGCTTCATGCTTCTGTCCAGGAAGATGGAGAAAATGAGGTAGAGGATGACACAAGTGAAGGAAGTGATAGCAGAGAAGATTCTGAGAAAAGTGAAAGGGATGAAGAGAGGTCAGAAAGTAGTCAGACCAGCGCCAGGGAGTGTATGCCAGAAGATCCAGCACTATGGACAGAGAAATGAACTAATGAAGAGAGAGACACAATTGTTCACAGACTGGCAAGCAACATAAAAACAAATACAATTACAGCAAAAGACAAGGAAGGGAAGCCATTTCCTAACTACCTTCAATTTGCAAAGTTTCACCGTCAGGGGGGAGGGGGCGTGGCACTCTTTTTTTTTGGGGGGGGGGGGGGGGGGGGCCTATGAACCTACTGTGCATAGGGCCCAGAATCTGGTGCTACGCCCCTGACTGTGGGTACTGTATGTATGATATGTTTGTTTTGTGGGCACACGTGTTAGGGTAGATATAAAGTCCCCCCTTGAAAATAAATATATATTTTCATAAGGAGCTACCAACTCTTGCACAGTGTTTTTCCCAACTTCATCACCAAGTCCAGTTGCCACATTGCCAATAATGTGGGGTGACCGCCCGGTCACTCATAGGGCCCTATCTTGCCGATCAGAAACGCAAGTAGGACGGCGCCAAGCGCATGTAGCTGTGTGGGCGGCTCTATGGCGCAGTTGCTATTTTAACGGCGGAAAAAACACACTTGCGTCCAGCGCAAGTGTCAAAAGGGTTGGTCCAAAGGAGGTTACTCAGCCATAGGTGTGGTTTGGGCGTAATATGCAATAAACCAATCCGAGCGTCATCTCACATTCCCTTTAAGAGCGAGGAGCGCATAGTCCATAGCGGCTTGTTATTTTGATGGCGGAATTACCTGGTGGAAGACCGGAAAAGTTCACAGCCGAGGAGACCGACGTGAGATTTACACCATTTTTTTGGCAAGCCATATATAATTACAAGGAAAATAAAGTATTTACCACTTGAGGAAATCATTGTGATATCCATATCCAAGATATTTTAAAAATAGGCATACATCTAGCGTAGCCTACACATTGACCCAAATGATTCAGGTTAATTGAAGCTGCGTGACATTTGATTTATTGTATGGCTTTGTAAAAAGCCGGGAGATAGATATATATGGGGATGCAAGAAACCCTCCAAAAGTAAGCAAAGTCAAGCAAGCATGTCAAGATATTGCCTTGATTGTTTCTGCAACGGGGCACCCGAAAACGTTGCCGAAAACGCTATAATGACGTCCGGAGACGTGGGACATCCAAGCTGGAAGGTAACACACGTTCTCGTGGCTTCACGGGGGGTGGATCTGCCTCGACCCAGGATCTGACGGCAGCAGAGGACATCGCCACGTCTACCCTCACGCCTGAGAGCGTGCAGGGATTTGGGGGCATGGAAATCGGAACCCAAGCCAGTGCACCAGCTGACCAAACCCAAGGTACATAAATAAAGTCCACATACACAGAGTTTACAAGATTTATAATAATACTGGCATTAAATAAATGCAACAAAGCCATACAATAAATCAAATGTCACGCAGCTTCAATTAACCTGAATCATTTGGGTCAATTGTGTACGCTAGATGTATGCCTATGTCTTGGATACGGATATCACAATGATTTCCTCATGTGGTAAATACTTTATTTTACTTGTAATTATATATGGCTTGCCAAACAATTGGTGTAAATCTCTCGTGAAGACGACAGAAGTAAAGTGTAGCCTATAGGTCCTATACTATGCGGGCAAGCACATGCGCCCTTAAAATAGCGTTCTGAATACGCGTAACAGACTTTAGACATTGCGCCTCTGACATTAGACCAGCTTTTTTGTGGTCAATGGCGCACGGCGCACGTCGTTGTTTTGAAACTGCAAAATACCACTTGCGCCAGAGAAACGCCTTCTCTGTTCCGCCCCCGCCCATGTCGACGCAAGTTCATTTCGAAGCGCGCCTCTGGAGGGAAAAACGCGCTGTGCGCCGGGTGCAAGATAGGAATGATACATACGGCGGTGACAATGTCAATTGCGCTGGGTGCAAGATAGGGCCCATAGTGTCCTCGTACATGCATATTGCGTTTTTGTGTGTGTTCAGAGAAATGTAGCCAGCTCTTGAGGGCCATTACTTGTCAGTGTAAAACTCTATTTTCAAGAAGATGCTCTACTCTGTTATGGAGAAGATGCAGATGTGCCTTAACCATAAATACTTTGGTTACATTATTACAATGCTTTTGTTTCTCCACTACAGATGCTAAATCTGAAATAATAGTCAGCCAATCAATCAATCTTGTGTAATGTTTTGATTTGTGCTCTTTAGTCAATTTCTTCTTCTTTTGTAGATCTTAGTTTGAAGCTCTTGGGAAAATAAAAGCTGTTGTGTAAATGTTCCTTGTACAAAACCAGTGTAACCTGTATTGGCCCGCAAATATTTTGTGATTACCGGAATACTTTTTTTAGCTTACAGAATATTGTTCTTCTTCTAGTGTTTAGATGCCTATCTGTTCTCATCACTATATCAGTTTAAAAAAACTGTTCCTGCTTGTTAGGCAGCTTTACTTACCCATCTGGTTTTTAACCATCTATTGTTTGGATATTAAAATGGGTATGAGGAAATAGGGACATTTTTCTTGCTTTCTTTTCTTCTGGGCCTATGAAGCAAGCGCACCATGCTGGTAAAACTTTCCAAGGTGGAGAATTCACACACATTTTTTTTCACAATCACATGATGTGTGTGTGTTGTCCTTCAAAAAAGTGTTTTTAGGATGCTATAACAAAAAGCTGGAACAAATCCAATCTTCCTCAGTCCTTAAGAGCAATGGTTACTATGTGATCAGAAGCTGGGCCCATCATTTTAAACAATATTGTACAGGAATCACAAATAAAGAATGGTTTAAGAATGATTTGTCATAAAGAAAGTATTGTACACATCCATGTGATTTGTTTAACAATGTGTGTATAAAACTATGATTATATTTATAAAGTATGCCTTAAACAAATTGATAATTGGTGATGTACTATGAAAGCTAGTGGGAATGACAAACTATTTGCCTATGAAAACATTCCTCAAAAAATGACAGATTGGTGCATGATGTTATAGGCATTCTTTAATTTGCAGTCTATATTCCAGAAAATAAATACCACACAAGCAATATAAATAATATCAGACAGGACTGTGGTTATTCCTCCTAACATGAACCCGGTCCCAACTCAAAGACACAACAGGAGAAGAAAAACAAAACAAAAAGTTCAATTATAGCTTCACAAGAAGTTTTCTAGCTTCTGGTTTTCATGTTTATACCAAGCAGGGCTCTTTATAGTAATTCCCTTTGATTTACCTAGGGTAAGGCAGATTGACCTAAAATGGAAAGGGTTGCTAAGAGGATACTACAACTAGCTGATAACATCAAAAACATGAAAAGGAAAAAACTCACTAGTCTTTGACGGATAGCTGTTGTCATCATTGACATCAGTGATGACTGATACTGATAAGGCAGAAGATGTTTCACCTAAGCAGGAAAACGCTACTAAATTGGACACTAGATACAAATATTAAGTTTGTGTAATATTAAGTATGGGGGGCCAGACTTGCCGTCTATAGTTTAGTTAAGTCTGAAACAGAGAATACAGTGCAGATCAAGTAGGAAATATGGCGTTTTGTTGTATTACAATCATCTCTGTTATTGCTCTGTTATTTTCTACACCGTGTCTTTTTTAGCTCATGACCAAGTTTCTGAAATGTATTCACCAAAGGTAAGGTAATCAACAGGGACTGGGGATACAGGACCACATAAATGTCAACATTCTAGTTCAAAAGTATGGTCGTGTTGCATTGACATCATTCATATGTCTTCCTCAGCCTGAAATATGCTGTCTGTTGCCAGGAATAAAATGAGGTTTAAAACAATAACTTAAGTGGAATTTAGTGATGTCACTTGCATCATCTGAGCAGCATGTGATTGGAGTGAGTGAGTGAGTCACTAAATAAAATGTGCCATTTGATGATGCCAATTGATGACATTTCTTTACTCTGGAAATACCAGTCTAAGTAAAGCACAAAGTGATGCACAAATCTATAGAGGAATTGTGTCTTTGTATTATTTCCAATCCTAGAACTGTTAAATGCCTTGTTGGAGAATATGTATTCCTTTCAGCATTCAGGATAACTACTGTTATGCTAACTTGACAACTCGTTTTTTAGTCACTCTCTAATTTTTAAAGAGGCATTTAATGATATCATATCCTATATGATGTAAAAAATATGCCTTGGGTTATTGTACGTCAGTCACTGTAACACTTATACCTGGACACCGCAATCTATTTGGCAATAAATTGTTTCCGAGATAATTTTTCAGTGTCTTCCTGATGTGGCTCACTACCTATTCAAAATGTCTCCACACATTCAATATTCGGCATATGTGATGGACGTAACACTGCATCATCAAGTCAAGTCTTCTTTGGGACTTGCACCTCTGTGTCATAGTGAAAAGTCTTCAAGGAAGCACCTAACAGGAAAACTTCTCCCAGTGTGACCTGAGGAAGAAATTGTTCATTGTTATGCTAAGGTGATGATGTGTGGACCATGACCAAGCCCTCTTAGGTGTCTGTAAACATCTTTAAAAAGCCGTTCACAGGTGTATCCTCACACAACCCTCAGCAGAAATCAGCTAGGAAGGACACTGGAAAAACCACAGCAGGTGAGATTTGCCTTTATGTTGCTTATCGACTTTATGTTGCTTAAACAACAAAATGCAGATATGTAAATTATCAATAGTACATGAAGAAAAAGGAAAAACCATGAAATTAAGTTATATAAAATTGTAATTTGATATATTATTTTTAATGTATTATACGTAGATGGTAAATTAACAGCTTAACACCATTGAAGCAGTTGAAATATAGATACATAGGTAGATTGATCAACTGTCAGTCCAATCATTGTCAACAGATTTCTTGTTTTCTTTTCTAGTTAAAGTAAACCACATCTTTGAGGCTTTGTTTTCGTGCCATTCTCAGTCTCAGCACAAGATGCTTGTCCCCTTTTGGCTCCTCTCACCATTTGATGTGATGTTAGCGCAGGAAGTTCATAGGGGTCTACACGTCATTGTTTTGTCCCTCCTGGTTCTGCCCACAGGAATGAGAGGCACACTGATCTTTCTGGTTACCATCGTGATTGGTTATCTGACACCTGGGATCCGAGGAGATGGGCATTTGACACGTCCGACAGCCACTAATGTAAGATAGCTTTACTGAAGTGGAACATTGCTTTCACTCAGGTCCTCATAATGCATCGTCTGATGTTGCATTCTGCTGACAACATAACGAAAGATTCACAAATCAGACATTTAAGGAAATTACATTTTATTAAATGATATGGCGCCATAAAAAGCATGCATCAAAGCACAAAGGACCTGGGATCTGTATGCAGCCTTCATGTCATTTAGTAGTGGTGGCTTATTCATAAGTCATCTGTGGTGATTTTCAGATAAGCATCACTCGTAACGGCTGCGGTGCCACCAAGCTGTGTGTGGGAGGGAATGGCTGCGACCCCGCTGGCAATGTTCTCTGCCCCTTCGCCTCCTCCCAACTCGTAAATGCCACTACCCTAGACCTGGCGGTTGAGCTCTTTGGGAATGCCAGTGGATACATTGCTCTGGTGCTCTCTAGCGATGTAACCCAGGTAATCCCCCTTTGACATGTACATATTGTCTTGAATGCACCACTACCCGATACAGCCATACAATACACTGACATGATGGTACATTTCATATGACTGGCATGATAAAGACCGCCCTTTTCATAGCAGTGTGTGACAGTGTATTACACGATGGGCTGAAACATTAAGTCAACCGTCTTGTTCTAAAGGGCGTTGGTATAGCTCTCGTTTGTTCCAGGGATCGGTTCAACGCAACCAGGAACTTCTTCTTCCGCACAGCTATTCAGAACGGCACTGGTGGTAACATCATCTTAATAAACATAGTGAGTGGCCCATCTGGTTCTGCTTGATCGATGGCATCCTTGTCATTTATACTTACATGGCTTAGACCAAGCAATTCTGGTAGGCTACTACCACTGACAATACCGTTGTTGTGCTGTGATTTGTCCTCTAGCCAACAGTTGACTCAATCACATACAACTTCAACAGGAGCCTCAACGGAAGTTTCCACCAGTGTTCCTTCACTGTCCGGAACCTGATCCAATTAGTTGGAAATAGCACCAATGGACTTAACTTACAAATTTCCATCGTCACTGGTGAAGCCAATGGTACAGTCGTCTTTCATTAATGCATTTGACAACGTTTGGGCTCATGAAACTTGTAATTTTAAGATCATGGCCTTTGACTAAGGTCAGTAGTGTAGTAATCCAATGCTCAAGAGTATTGGATATGTCCCAAACCTGTCTTTCCCTCAGTGGTTTAGTCTCTTCTATGTTTGCAGCTGATGGGACATTTCAGAACCCCACGTCTGAACTCTTCAGAAGCTCTGGCTTCTTGAATGTGACTGATCCTACGGCTCAAATTGCAACAACTGCCGCTCCCGCCACTACTATGTCAGGTTGCTCTTCCCTCCTGCATCCACTGACTCAAGGTACAGTAGATATATCGCCCTGATTTATCTTCTCTTATGAATAAAAAGAGAAGAAAAGAGAAAAGTTTGCTGTAAGGACTGTATAAAATGCAATTATATCATATGCCTGATGAATGGTTGCCATCATAAAATGTATTTAGACATGTCAACTTGGCTTTTATCTCGTCTTGATATGGATTCAAATCTACCTGCTCTTTGTTTGGCAATAGCGATCTTTGTGAGTGCACTAGCTCTTCGCTTGTTTTGAAGAGGACCTGAGGGAGGACTTAGCACACAGCAGTTGCAACAGTTGCCTGAATCAGCAGGTGTCACTCGGCCTTCTCCTTCTCCCTTATTATGTAGAACTATGCATGAAAGAAACTTTGTCTACTCTGTTATGTAAAAGATGCAGCTGTGCCTTAACCATAAATACTTTCTTAATGTTTTGAATAATTGGTTATGATATTTCTATGCTTTTGTTTATCCACTACAAATGCTAATTTTGAAAAAATAGTCAGCCAATCAAACAATCAATCAATCAATCAATCTTGTGTAGTGTTTTAATTTGTGCTCTGTAGTCAATTTCTTGTTCTTTTGTAGACGTAAGAACCACACCCTGGCATGCCACGTAGGATTCCACTATATAGCCATTACATAAATAGATTTGTCTCGAAGACTTAATTTGAAACGTTTTGGTTGTAATTTCAATCACCAAGGCTTTCAATTTCTCTGAAAAACATTTAAGGAACATACATAAAGGAATTTGAACATGAGATTTAGTTGTCTGCTTCTTATTTAAAAAACGTCTGTATGACATTTTTGGACCAGTTGACAGTAATGTTGAACACACGAAACACAGTGGTACCTTCTCTCCTGCTCTGTTGTCACTGTAAATTCTGTGAAGGTGTCAGCCTGTCCCTCTGTCACTCAGCGGACCCCTGGTTGAATACCCCTGTCCTAAACTACGTCTAATAAAAGCAAAACTGAAAAAAGTGGTGTTAATGGATCCACACCACCAGAGGCTGTAAAGGACTAGCTGTTGAAAGATCAAAATGTAAGGTTCAGAGTTAATAAAGAGTTAGCAATGATATACCTTGGTCAATAACTCAATGCATCTTATATCTAGTTGTAATTGTGCTTTTAGTTGGTCTTAGGTAATGTAAGCATTTCTGGTTGAAAATTCTGTTAAGAGAGAAAGAGATTGTTCTGAGGTAGGTGTTAAAGGTTTCAGCAAACGGCTTAACTTGATGTCTCCAAGGCCTCATGAATATAGGGTGACACCCCTTATACTCACAGGGCATATAACTGAAATGTTAATGGCCATTCAGAAGTTTCTTAGGTTGAGCTCTGTAGGACTGAAATGTCTGTGTCTCTCCCTTGGTGGCCACCATTGTAAAAGATTAAATCTGTTTCCTGGACTGATCATATCTAAGACTGAGGGCCTGATTTACTAACAATGCGACCGCAGCTTAATCTGCGCCTTTGCCAAAGCGCAAATTACCGCACAGTGTTTTTCCGCATTTTCCGTGGTATTTATCAAACCAGATCCGCGTTGGGCAATCAGTGCCTTAAAAGGCTGATTTATGGTCAGAGACGTAAGCGCGACTTTTCACGTCTTGCGTGTGTCGGGTGATTTTTCTAGACTTGCGCAATTTTTTACATAAGCTTTTACGCAGGCCTCGCAGCCTGCATTCTATCAACGAATGTTATGAGATTAATGCTAACGTATTTTCTACCACAGTAAAACATGCAATACTATGTGATTGTTTTTAGAAAGAATGTTACGTGATGAGATTACTAAAATGTATTCTGCATGTCTGCTCAGTTTAACAGTGCTACCCAAGCAAAGGTTTGAAAAGAACTTCAAGCTTCAGACTTTCTGTTAGGGAAACAGCTTTCTATCTGCCGAGCAAATTGCAGGCTTATGGCAACACGCGCAACCTTTGGGAGCATGAACTGCTATGAGTGAATTTTGTGCACCAATTAACACCAACGCAGAAACAAGCAAGCCCCTGATTGTGATTTATGGTCAGAGACGTGAGCGTAAGCGCAAGCGCAAGAGGCCGCGCAGAACCTTGCGCGACCCTTGCGCGACTTTTCACGTCTTGCGTGCGTCGGGTGATTTTTCTAGACTTGCGCCATCTTTTACATAAGCTTTTACGCAAGCCTAGCAGCCTGCATTCTATCAACGAATGTTACGAGATGAGGTTACTAAAATATTCTGCATGTCTACTCAGTTTTACAGTGCTTCCCAGGTAAAGGTTTGAAAAGAACTTCAAGCTTCAGACTTTCTGTTAGGGAAACAGTTTTCTATCTGCAGAGCAAATGTCAGGCTCATACAAAAACATTAACGTGAATTAATCGATGCTAATACCTAGCGCGGTGTCTATAGGATTTCCTATATACGTTAGCATTAAGCTAACTTATTTTCTACTACAGTAAAACATGCAATACTATGTGATTGTTTTTAGAAACGAATGTTACGTGATGAGATTACTAAAATGTATTCTGCATGTCTGTGTGCTACCCAAGCAAAGGTTTGAAAAGAGCTTCAAGCTTCAGACTTTCTGTTAGGGAAACCGTTTTCTATCTGCCGAGCAAATGGCAGGCTCATGGCAACATGCGCAACCTTTGAGAGCATGAACTGCTAAGAGTAAATTTTACGCAACCCCTTAAAGGCCCTTGCATGCTTCTAAAGGGAGTATGAATTGCTAGGTGCTTACGCGTTGCGTTGGAGGTGTTGCCAAGCAATTCACACCCAGAACAATAGGCTTGCGTAAAATGGCGCAAGTCTAGAAAAAGGGGCCGACGCACGCAAGACGTGAAAAGTCGTGCAAGGGGCACGCAAGGGGCTTGCGCGGCCTCTTGCGCTTACGCTTACGTAAACCGAGCATAAATCAGGCTTAAGGCTGTTTTATGGTCAGAGACGTAAGCGTAAGCGAGAGCCCCTTGCGCGACCCTTGCACGTCTTTTCACGGCCTCTTGCATGCGTCTGCCCCTTTTTCTAGACTAGCGCAATTTTTTACACAAGCCTATTGTTCTGGGTGTGAATTGCTTGTCAACACTCGCAACCATTCAGGGAGCATGAATTGCTATGAGTAAATTTTGCGCAACAATGCGACACCAACGCAGAACCAAGCAGCCGCCTTTGCACGACTTCTCACGTCTTGCGTGCGTTGGGCGATTTTTCTACACTTGCGCCATTTTTTTACATAAGCTTTTACGCAAGCCTCCCAGCCTGCAAGGCTATGATTTGTCTCCTGGTCTGTTGACAGCATCCTTTCTGGAGTATCACATTTCCTGTTTTCATACCGCCATTTTTAAAAGCCAGTATAGCTCAGAAGATGTTTTAAAGATGAATAATCTTGAAGAGCTTTTGACCGAAGAAGCTAGAAAGTATGAGCAATTATATAACCCATTGTAATGAACCGAAGCCACTTGTAATGAACCGAAGTTTGTTCCAATTGTTACATTGAAGAATATGCTAGCCGCTTGCCTGATCTATATGGAATTTGCCCTATACGTTAGCATTAAGCTAAGGTAGGTTCTATCAACGAATGTTACGAGATGAGGTTACTAAAATATTCTGCATGTCTACTCAGTTTTACAGTGCTTCCCAAGTAAGGTTTTTGAAAAGAACCTTCAAGCTTCAGACTTTCTGTTTGACATAGCAGTCACAACAACGTATATAGTAAGCTAAGATCTTTAATAGGCGTCTCATGTGCGCCCGTCTCTATGCAATGCGGCGCGGAGTGCCAGATCGCGTCCTAGGTGGGCGCGCTTCATTCACAAAGTGGCGAGTCTCGCCCACTTGCGGAGTGCCAGATCGCGTGAAGCGCAAGTGGCGAGTCTCGCCCACCCGTGGAGTGCCAGATCACGTCCCGGACCTTAGCTCTTTCAGGACACCACACGTTCGCTCAATCACTGCCCTTGTTTCAATGTGCGCGCGCTTATATTGTTGTTCTGCTGCCGATGCTGGGTTGGGTATAGGTGCCATTATCCATGGCTGTTGGGGATACCCGCCATCATCTACAGTGAGATGTTTAAAATGGGTGGCATTGCATACTGTCTAATATAACAATATAGATGTGTACATGGCGAGATTAATAATTTCTACAAGGGACATGGGTTCACTACAATATATCCCCACTGAAACAAATACATTTACCTAGTAGCCAGGCCTCTCCAAAATCCCCGTTGCTCAATCTTGGATAGATGGCACTATTCCGGAAGATAAAACTGTCATGGACAGATCCAGGGTATTTGGCTACCACGTTAGTAATGGTCATGTTGGCATCACATATGACCTGGACATTCATTGAAATTGTGCGCTTTCTGTTTCGGTAAATGTGTTCGCGGATTGAAGGTGGGACTGTTTGGATGTGGGTGCAATCAATGGCTCCAATTACGTTCGGAAAGTTTGCAATTTAAAAAAAGTCCTGTTTGATGTCTCTAATTTCAGCTATGGTAGTGGGGAAATGTATATGACTCAATCAAAATGCGCTTCCTGGTTAAGACGTGCTTTTATGAGGCGGATAATTATCCCGCAAATTAGAGACGCACTCTCGCCAGGCAGTATTAGTAAATACCACGGAATACATAATTAGGCGCACTTAACGTCTCTCCTCCCATCTCTTTGCGGCACACACCCACTTTTCCTTATACCCTCCCAGCAGCGGTAATCTGCGCTTCTACTCAAATGCGCCTCCTTTATAAATACCGTTTTATGTTTACATCCGCTATTTGACACCTGAAATGGGCGCAATCCTGTTAGTAAATCAGGCCCTGAGTCTCTTATTATATGGTACAAAATAATTACTATCACTGTGATATACTGTGACGGGCCGAGCCTCGGTTGCCGTCAAAATGTGTGGGTTTGGCCTGAAAGCTCAGAGACAGAGTGAGGGTTCAAATATAAAGTTTTATTCAGGTTCAAAATACCAAGGAGAACAGCTTAGCCTCACAAATACTGAAGACAAATAGCAACAGTCTCAACTGCTCAGCCTCTAAATGGGGTAGAGGGCAAAAATGCTGCAGTACATAACTATTAAAAATACCTGCTAAGCCTCTAATGACATAGAGGACAAAAAAAATCAGCTGTTGAAAAAGGTTCCACATACCAGGGTACCATTTCCACACACCAGGGTAGATACAAAAACCAAACAATTTAACAATGACAAAAACAGACCCTGAGACACAAACATAGTATTTCCCCACTAGCATCAATCAAAGAAATAACTTTGTAATACATAAAACATTTCTCAAAGGTTTGTTAAAAACCACCTTATCCAAGTAGTATGGCCCATACCATTTTAGTTGCCCCCCTGCCAGTTTAGGCAATTAGCAGTGTCCATGAGGTGGATCCAATGGACCCTTCCGCAAACTCCGCCCCCCTTAGCAACGGTTGCTATATCAGTCAAGCATTCACGTTTCCCAGGTTCTCAGCATTGGTATGAATGGCAACATGTTTTCAACCGTGTCAATTTCAGCTCTACCCAAAGAAATCACAAGCATTTTTTGGAAAAACGGCAAGATCTCAGATCGAAGCAGGCAAAAGGGTCTGCAATATGCTTATATAGGCTACAACCACGTCATTACATGCCGTGTTTGTAGACAGACAAATGCTAAGGCTAACAGGTTCATTCCAGCTATGTTTATGTGTTCTATTATCTACACAGTCGCCGCTACGCAAACATGTAAGGTGGTAAAACTGAATCGTATTTTAAGCAAGGGTTTTCTCACGTTTTAGCGACATAGCTTCTTGGAACAAACATAGGTGCTTCTGTTTATGTTGCTGACATTCAGCTGATGGGGGGGGTCATCCACATTGTTTGATCCACAGCAGGCATTTCTCTCTCTGGGTCTTGGGTTTCGGGAAGGGATAAAATGTTACCCCTCCCTCCAGCCTTTTTGGATATCGGCTGACAGAATTACACACTCCATAAGCGCAACGTTTCATTTTCTCGTAGAACCTGGAGAAGGTACTAGGTGATGTCCATGACGCTGCCTAGCAGACATCTTCCAGGGGAATGCCCCACGAGGCTGCCCAGGATGTCGAGACAGCTCTGGTGGAGTGGCACCTCAGCTCTGGTGGGGTGCCCACTTCCTTTATACGCCTGGGTGATGGTCTCCACCACCCAGTGGGACGGTCGCTGCTTGGAAAAAGCAGAGCCCCTCCTAGTGTCACCATAGCAGAGGAAAGCTGATTCGACCGCCGAAAACCTGCGGTCGCAGCCACATATGCCCTCAGGGCCCGCACAGGGCACAGTCATTTCAACCTTTCTCCCCCCTCAGGGGGAATAAGTTGCGGCAAGTGGATAGGTCGATTGAGGTTGACTGTGTAAACCTTCAGAAGAAACTGAATTCGGCCACAGGGTAACCCCTGGGCCATCCAGACTCCACCTCAACAGGAGCCGCTCATGGACAGTGCATGGAGCTTCCCAACGCGCTTCGCCAACGCGACAGCGACAAAAAAGCCGTCTTGTAGAGACCCACTTTAGCTCTGCCCGAGCCAGGGGTTCAAAAGGAGACAACACAAGGCATCAAGCACAAGGTGCAGATCCCATGCTGGGGCGCGCCGTGCTTGTGGGGGTCGCAGCCTGTGGCTCCCCACCGTGTCATTATGCACCAGAACAGGTCGGGAGGATATAGCTGCCACATACACCCCCAGGGTAGCCGGGGACCGGCCCCCATCCAGGAGTGACTGGAGGAACTCTAAGGCGCTCGCGACCACGCAATGCACGGGGCCCTCGCCATGCGGCAACAGCTGCCACCTGTTCTCATACTGCGCCCGGGTAGAGGGTGCCCGGGCATTCAGTATGGTATTACGGACAACGTCCGAACATTTGTCGTCAGCAGTGGGCTGGGCCCTGCGGCGGCCAGACCAACAGCTGCAACCAATGAGGGTCGGGATGCCATATCCGACCCTGTAACTGAGACAGGAGATCCTTCATGTCGGGGAGGCGCAGCGGCACCCCGCTGCAGCCTGCACAGAAGTGGGACCCACGTCCTCCCTGGCCAGAAGGGGCCACCAGCACTCCCTGTAGAGTTGGAAAAATCAACGGTCGCTGGGCCGGGGTCATTTATATTTACATTCAGTGATTTAGCAGACGCTTTTATCCAAAGCGACATACAATGTGCACATTTCTACATTTACACTGATGGCACACTGCACATCAGGAGCAATCAAGGGTCCAGTGTCTGTCCAATGGCGCTTCGACAGGGAACCAAACTAGCAACCTCTTGTCAGCTGTTCAGGTGACAGACCCAACAGCTGCTCCGCCCCAGCCAATCTAGCCGCCCTCACTGCCTGCGGCATGTAGCTGCAATTCATGCAGGGGCCTTCTGAAAGCCCTGCCCTCAGGTGCTCGACACCGAGACAAGAGGGGCACCGATCACGGCCACCCTCCACCTGCAGGGGGCCATGCAGGCCGCGCAAGAGTGGTTGACCACCATGTCTGCAACCCACGCACCACTGAGAGAGAACGGTAGTGGTTAGCCTCAGTAGTGGATAATGGTCCCAACATAATGGGGACAATCAGACTAGACTAGGTGCCGGGAGAGGGGGGCAGGAACCACTGCCTCCACCGACAATATTCACTGGCCAGCAGTTACAAACCACACCTGTGCTGGGAGCGGGGAGCGAGAGCACTACCTTCACCAGGAGAGGGTGGATGGCCACACACAACGAATTACACGGTGCAGAGCAGATGCCGGGAGAGGGAAGCAGGAACTGCTGCCATCACCGACAAAATACCTGCAGGCCAAACTACAAACCACACCTGTGCTTGGAGCGGGGAGCGAGAGCAATACCCTCACCAGGAGAGGGGAATAGCCAACTCAATGGGTTAATCAGCAAATATAGAATAGATATACAGTAGATGCAGAATAGATGCCGGGAGAGGGAGGCAGGAACCGCTAAATTCACCGACAAAAGCCGAACTGCAAACCACACCTGTGCTGGGAGTGGGTAGCGAAAGCACTACCTTCACCAGAAGAGGGGAATGGCCAGTTTGGCCACACTTAACGGGGCTATAGCGCAGAATAGATGCCAGGAGAGGGAAGCAGGAACCGCTGCCGTCACCGACAAAATATTTGCAGGCCATACTGCACACCACACCTGTGCTGGGAGCGGGGAGTGAGAGCACTACCTTCACCAGGAGAGGGTGGATAGCCACGCACAATGAACTACACCGTGTAAACTAGATGCCAGAAGAGGGAGGCAGGAACCGCTGCCCTCACCGACCAATATTCTCAACCAACAATTACAAACCACACCTGTGCTGGGAGCGGGGAGCTAGAGCACTACCCTCACCAGGAGAGGGGGATGGCCACCCTCAATGGGTTGAAACAACAGTATAATACTGGGCTTTCCCACAATATTACAGGGAGAACTTCTTTAAAAGAATCTGACTCAATTCAATTGAGGAATCAATTTAGTGCCAGGGCGCCGAAGGCGGGATGCGAACCCGGGTCGCTGGCGTGGTAAACCAGCGACCTGAAAATGAATTCAGTCGTGAATTCAGGTTTCAGTGAGGGCGCCGGATGTGGGTTGCGAACCCTGATCGCTGACGTGGTAAACCAGCGGCTTTTCAAGTGGGCTAATGCATCACTGAAGAAATATAGTTAACTGTAGTGACATAGGCGTTCACCATGCACAGTAATTCAGCTAGCGGAATTGCAACTGCGTTTCCTCTGAGCACTGGAAGAAGAAGCGAAAGCTACTGCCAACTCCACTGCTAGATTGGGCCAGTGGGGGTAGCCTAACAATCGCAATAACACAACAGTGTAGTATGGACGGTGGGAGAAGGGGCTGACACGCAAGCCTTCACCAATTACCAAACAGACCAGCGATTTGAAAATGACATTCAATGATGATCCATTTTCACATAAGAGCGCCGGGGGCAGGATGCAAACCCTGGTCGCTTGCGTAGTAACCGGCGACTTACCCAGTGGGCTAAGCCAGCTCAATGGGTTACAAATTTGAATTACCAAACATATCGTAGGCATTCACTACACGCAAGTAATCCCCCTAGGGAATTGTAACTGCGTTTCTATGAGCGCTGGTTAAAGGAGCGAACTACAACACCAGTAGGTAGTAATCGCAACACAATGTATGGTGGGAGAGGGGGCGAACACGCCGCTGTCACCAAGATTAATACAAATAATTCCCCTAGGGAATTGTTCCGCTAGTAGCGTAGTAACCGCAAATACAATGAATGGTGGGAGAGGGGCGAAAGCAGCCGTCACCACGATTAACACAAATAATTCCCCTAGGGAATTGTTTCTGCGCTAGTAACGTAGTAACCGTAAAACCCAGAAATGAATGGTGGGAGAGGGGGTGGAAACGCAGCCGTCACCACGATTAATACAAATAATTCCCCTAGGGAATTGTTACGCTAGTAGCATAGTAACCGCACTACAATGAATGGTGGGAGAGGGGCGAAAGCAGCCGTCACCACGATAACACAAATAATTCCCTTAGGGAATTGTTATGCTAGTAGCGTGGTAACCGCAAATACAATAAATGGTGGGAGAGGGGCGAAAGCAGCCGTCACCACGATTAACACAAACAATTCCCTAGGGAATTGTTACGCTAGTAGCGTAGTAACCGCAAAACGATCTTAACACAGTAATTCCCCTAGGGAATTACCACGATTACCAACTTCTTGCGGCAACAGCTGGCTAAGCAACGTTATTGGCTGTCTAGTGGTGGGAAGGGCGAAGACGCTACTTGACCACAATGAACAGAGTAATTACGGCCTCGCATACATATCAGCACGCGCAGGCGATGCCAATAGTTGTAACCAGCGAAAATGAAAGAAAACCAGGGTACATATCCCACAGTCGGTGCGGCCTCTGGAGGGTGAGAAAGTTCACGGCTCCGACAGTGTCGCGAGGCCAACTGCACGGGACAGGATTAAGCACCCAACTTTTTGGCTTCCTTAGCTTCTTAACGAACTCCAAACCTGCGTAGCGAGAAGATGAAAGGAACAGTTTCCCTGACCCCACCGGAAGATAAAGACTATCCGGGGGTCATCGGGGTCATGTTGTGACAATGTTGGTATTATTCCTCGACTTGCGCGTGCGCGAGATGGATCATTCAGTGCTTGAAAGCACCGTCTAGCGGTCAGTAAGGATGAAATAGAATGGCTTTGTGTGCTCATCCCAGATTATATAAATGCTGCTCAAAGTTGTTGTGAATTGATTTAAATTATAGCCACATCTATATCAAAGTGACTATATGTTTGAATATACATTCAGCGTAACAGCATACAAAAAACAGAGCAGAAACGCTTTGCATATTTTATTCTAAGCATGACTGTTGTTATGCTGATGCATATGTTATGTATGTTTTGTGTAAAATAAAATAAAAATATTCCATAAAGCAAATGTCCCCTTTGTTCTTCTCCTTTGTGTAATAAAGAAAGCAACGTCCTGGAACAACCATGCATTTTTTTAAAACGAATCACTCTCGCATGTTTAACACAGCATGGGACAAAAGGAAAGAGAGAGAGAGGCTGTAGCAACACCATATTTATAAACGTTCATGCTTAAAACATTGAACAACCTGATTGTTGACATGTAAATAACCAACCATGCATGATTTCACAAATGACTTTCATGTTCATAATGACTTCCTAGTTCTGTTGACTGTACAATGTGAAGATTGACCAGTGTTTGAATGGCAATAAACTCACTGACTGACCTAAGAGAGACAGAGAGAGAGAGAGAGAGAGAAAGAGAATAAGAGCGACAGAGACTGAGAGAGAGGCAAATGGACTTTAAAGTGGCAGAAAGGGGTCAATTTGACTGTGGAGGGTTACATAAAGCATGACTGTACTTATCTGACATTCATGTGGAGCCATTTTTAGAGTCAGAGACTGAGCGCTCCCACAGTGTCTGACATACCTCACCAACCCACGTTTCACTCTCACAGCTCCACGCAGTCATCACAGGAGTTACATTATTAATGCTCTTATAATTCCAGCTACTTGTAATATTTGTTATACTTTTACATTATATGGATTGATTTGGAAACTAGAAAAACCAGAGAATAAATTCACCCCGACCTCAGGTGTGTGTGTCCTGTGTCGCCTCCATATGGACCGTGTGTTGCAGCGTGTCATTAATATCTGTTATTATATTATATTATTATTATTTTTGAAAGTGCCTTGCTGTTATTCTATGTTCATTGGTCAATAAAGAAAAGGCACAAGGAATGATGACAGCAGTAAAGAATAAGTAATTACACAAACGCAACCCATCCTTAAAATCAGGCTATGTAGCCTATGGGAGATTGCACATCCACAGCAAACCATAACCCTGGAAATCTTCTGTCCATCCCTGCTACGAGCACAAGCTAATTCAGTTCCTCCAATTCTTTGCAATTCCGCAATTTGCTAAATTGACAATTTTTCAAATGTATCAAAATGCTGCATATGTCCTTATTTACTGCAAAAATGTTGCATACAATTGCAGAAATAAGCCTTGATGTTAAATTGCAACTTTCTTCCGCTTCTTCTCGGCTTCTGGTTGTGGTAGGCTAGAAGGTTATGCACAGTCTGTCTTACCACTAACACTGCTTTATGTCCCACTCGTTTGGTGTCAGGTGTATGACGGAAAGCTTGGTAGGCCCACTGGATCTGTAACTGCTCTCTCATTAAAAGTTAAAGGAGGTATCTGAAGTCCAGACACCAAGCATTTACAATCCAAGTTCAAAATATTGGAGTGTTGTCTCCCTCCTCCCCCTCCCCCTCTTCCCCAGACTCGAAGCTCATGCCAGGTCATGGATACCAAACCTACACGAAGGAACACAAGACAACTCAACATTACATAAGACAACCTCAACATATACATTTGCAGTGTTCCATTGCCTGTTATCCTGAAAACAATCCCACTGCTCCGAAATAAGGTTACACACTGGAGTCTGAGTTACTTCTTTCCAGGCCACGATAATGATAACATATTGCCCAATTTACCAGATAATGTATAAATAATTTCACATCTATTTTGGAGTAGTGGCCTAAATTTCTTCCTTGGTACAGCTTGATGCAGATCTCAGTTATGAAGTGCCCTCACCTGTGTCAAGTTAAGCCAGTGAGAGCTTATCATGACATCAATGGGAGGGTTGCTAGAAGGAAGCCTCCGCTCTCAAGAAAGAACAAAGCTGCCCGTTTCATCTTTGCCAGAGAGCACTTGGACAAACCAGAGGCCTTCTGGAAGTCCATTCTCTGGACAGATGAGTCCGAGATATAATTATTTGTTCACAATCAAAACCGCTGATTTATTCTTCTTCTGGTGCTTCTTGGTGATGGTCTTGATGGGCGTCCACTTCTAAGCAGAGTTGCGGTCATGTTGAATGCCCTCCATTTGTAAATTATTTGTTTTACAGTGGATGGATCGAGCTGGAATCTTTTGGAGAGGGTCTTATAGCTTTCCCCAGATTGATGGGCTGTCAGTACCTTCTTCCTGATGTCCTTGGATATCTTCTTTCCTCCCGGCATTGTTGATCAGTGTGGGTACACCTTGGCACTACAGTAGTTTGGTTGGTTGTCTCTCACTTTTAATTTGTGTTGCCCTACCCTTTTCCTAAGGATTTCTCATTTGATTTGTTTGCTTTATTGACTAATTAAGCACCCAAATGTGTTTCAAATCTGTTACCTACTTGACTTAACCAATGCAGCTGGGGGTTCATACATGGAAAACTGGTGATGATAAATTAGGAACATCATGGAAAAACAACAGAAAACTCTAAACTGCTCAAGGGGTTCACATACTTTCAAGCAGCACTGTATGTATTGTCTTTGCTCTGCTGCTCAGGTTGTAAATTGTGTATGTTGCGGTCATAGTGTCCTAGCTTTTGGATTACATAGACGTTTGTTTTTTACCTACGTTTGGTGACTTGCTTGTAGTTAATATCAAGCCCTGCATATATCCCCACATATTAGTATGTATAGGTATGTATAAGGTTAGTACAACAATATAGAGCATTTAAGAAATTAACATATTTATGTTGTTATGCAGTGTCATATAGAAATATATAAAAAATGCAGTAATATACTATATATATATATATAAACTAAAATACTCTGTGTATTTTTATCTCTCATTCATTTGTTTTCTAGTATTTGTGGAGTGTACCTTCCAGTGACATCTAGTGTTGAGGTTGCTGAATTGCAACCAATTGAATACCCTCAGGTGCAAGTACCTTGTCTGGGAATTCCCTGCCCCTTCACTGCATTGCATTTGCTCAGTTAGTCTGGCCAACTATCATCAGCGATCCACTTCACTCACGTAATTGGACACGCCTTTAACCAATCAGACCAACGATACTACACAACGATACAACGATCGGTAATAAAGCAAACACATCTTTTTATGTATGAATTGTTCCAGGGCAAGTTTCTGTTCTGTTTTCAAAGAAAACTTGCCTTTGAAATCATCCAAGACAGCCGCGAGAGCAGTATCGAAGTTTTGCTGAGGTTTGGCGGCCTCCATGTCCAATGTTTTCAAACCTTCTTGGCCGTCGCGTTTGCTACGTAGACGTGGTTATTTTAAATCCGCCAATGGCGCGCCAGGTAGCCAAAAGCCAGTTTGTGATTGGCTCCAAGGATTGTGGAAATCTTGAAATGAACGGGTATCCATACTTGGCCAGACCCAGTTCTGAGGCAAAATCAATTTGGCCGGAAGAAGTGGGGCGGGACTTCCCAGACTAGCAAGTACCTACAGTGGCCATCAGATCAAATAGAAATGTGAAAAGCGTAGACATGAAGGGCTGATTCTAATCTTACAAAAACACATCGGTTTGAAGTTAATGAAAATGTTATTTTTAATATTATATTCCATTTCTACTTAATATGCAATTCAAAACTAAACACTGTGCCTTTAAGTGGGGTTTAAGAAACAAAAATTGCAAAATTTCTTGCAAATTAAAAAAAAATCACCACCCCAATTCTGTCATTTGGATCGCAAAAAAATCACTAAATCCTGGAGGGACTGCTAATTGATGTCTTTGAATTTATACAGTCAGGTATACTGAGTAGTTACTATTACTAAAGGAAAAGTGAATCTGAATTGGGCGAACAGATTTGGGCTAGCAGGAGCAACGACTGAGATATCCTCAGAACCATACAAGCATAGCAGGAAAGAAAGAAATCACAATAAGAATGTATCCTCACAAAACAAAGCTGGTTAAAAGAGGGGTGTCTAAGCTTTTTGAGAGGTCCTCCAATGTGTGTCCTCTAATGACTTTGAATTGGTTTAACCTCAGGCTGGGCCAACAGGAGTCCAGCTCTGCCCCTATGCCACCATGCTGTACTTCCTCTTCCCTCTGCTCACAGGAAGCGCAGTGCCATGATCCCTAGAGGGCAGGAGTTCAAAGCCATCGCCAAACTGATCCAGCTGAAATTTGGCAAAATTACTCCCTCATGCAGCTGTCATTGCCTGGAGGGGAGGGGGTGCAGGGGAAGCGTACTGTCCCTGACTGACCCTGTCAACAACAACAAAGCCAAGCTGTCTGTGGCATTACTCTACCCATAAGCCTCTCTGAGCAGATCTGCCATTTTATAAAATGCAGGGTCACAAGGGAGTTAACAGTCAGTCCAGTGTCCAACTGTGTAAGTGTGACACTGTCACACTTACACAGTTGGACGATGGACTGACTGTTAACTCTTTCTGCTTTAACATGGCCTAATCTGCTTTTATTTTCTAATTATGATGATGAACTATTAGCTGTTCATACCACTGATTTACTGTTATTCACCTTCACCTATCACCATTGTAAAAACCAGTAACAGACAGACAATATCAATTCCAATCATATGCCTACAGGACAATAGG
Organism: Sprattus sprattus; assembly: GCF_963457725.1. Classification (NCBI taxonomy): domain Eukaryota; kingdom Metazoa; phylum Chordata; class Actinopteri; order Clupeiformes; family Clupeidae; genus Sprattus; species Sprattus sprattus. The sequence continues at coordinate 17,287,925 of NC_137923.1, forward strand.
TTTTTTATCCAAACATGTATGACCTTGGTGTTAGCATCTTGCTCTGCCAGTTGAGCCATGGGAAATAGGAGACTTGCTTCAGTATTTAACTGCTCAGCTGTCACAGCTAAGACCTTCTGCTGTACCGAATACTTTATCACTCAGCTGCTTTGACCTCGTCACAAGAGCAAACACCCCGAGGTGTTCAGTGTCTTCCGTACTGCAGATGTGCCACCCTGTGTACTAGCATGGTGGCAGGACGCCACGCGCACCACCCTGTGCTGGAAGCATGGTGCCAGGACGCCACGCGCACCAGTCGATCTGCCAGAGCTTCCCTCCTGATGAACACTGTCTTGGGGATGGAGTTACGCTGATTGCAAATGACTTCAACATGACTTCATGATGTAGTCACTCGCTACACGGGAAGTGGGTGGACTAACGCCTCAGTTTTCCGACATGAAAGTTTACTTTGGTCATAATCATCCAGGCAGTTTGGCTCTCAGCTGCCATTTTCTCCCCACCAACTGGCACTCGCAGTCATCTCTATCTCTCTCTCGCGCACTTTCTCTCCTCCACTCCTACTCTCCAACCCACTTCATTGCCACATCACTATTTTTATCCTCACCTTGTTACATATTTCTCCCCTTCCACTATCTCCTTTCCTCCACACTCCATTTCACTTCTCATTTCGAGAGGATAATAACAAATGGCAGAGAGTAGTGAGGGCCACCTTTCTCATAACTCCCCCTCTCTTCACCTGTGAACAAAGCACTTGATGCACCGCAGCTTACCACACTCACTCGATTGTGCATGCTCACACACACACACACACACACACACACACACACACACACACACCCACACACACACATATACTGTATATACACAGACATACACATACTCATACAGATGTATATACAATACATATGTGCTTACATGTGTGCAACACGCAAGGATGCAAATACTCAATCACACATACTCTAAGGAAACATCCAGATTCATATTATCATCTTGTCATGGTAAAGTTCACAGACATAATCTGCGATTTAGCACTGTGTACAGATTACTTAGGCGTGTAGTATTTTAGTGTCCAGTAGAGGAGATATTAGGTAATCCTTACCTCTTTACATAACACCACACTCAAACACTCTGGGCATATTTTGGAAGAGGTACGCCTTAAAACTAATGAGTCATACACTCAGTCTTACAAATCTTTCTACTTTTCACACAAGTGGGAGAAAGCATGGATGTGTGGCCAACGCTACAAACTGTGCACACAAACCCCACAAATAAACACAAACACAAAAGGTCAAAACTGACACCAACAGTGCTGTAATGATATGTGATTATATACTTGCATGGAAGAAGATATTTTTATGACACTTATTCCAGTCGTGATTTCTGCCACAATGAGTTTCCTCTGGCACAGGGGTATTTTTAGAGACTTTAAATAGATGGTTCTATTTCTGGTAATGGAGGACAGCTAGGCTAAACGTATTGCAATGACTTTGATGAATCCTTCATTAGTGGGCTAGAGTGTCTCAATTAACAGACAGTCACTAATATTAATGAACTTAGAGGACTTCATTTGTAACCCATCTTCATGTGTAACCCAAAACAAAATCTCAACCATAACCAATAATAACCTTGATATCTACATGTGATGCTGCAGACTTGAATAATGGGATAAAAAAAAAAACAAGAGTCCAGTTGAATACATTTGTTCCATTCACTACAAGATTTTAATATACTTGGATTTTTGTACAGACCACTTGTGCTATTTGACAGTTTGCTCCGTTCAGTGACGGCTGCTAATTTTATAAACAAAAAAAGTAGTTTACACCTTTAAGTGGCTCAGAACAAGCAACGTTTGTAACTAAAACGAAATATTTAAATAATAACGTAATTATATAGGATATAATAGCTTTTTCTGAACTTTTTCTATCTCTATCAAAATGATTTGCACATTCAGTGCAAATGGTCCTATTCTTGAGTACTCCGGTTGGCTTGTGTTTTCATATTTAAATTTTTGTATCTTAACCTCGTCATCTGTAGCTTAGTACAGACCCCTTTGAAAGGCCTGGATTCAGTTGAGGTAACAGCCTTTTCTAAACTTAATCAGATTGAGGTTATATGTAATTGCAAAAAATAAGCATGTATATCAAGTTCTCAAGGATTATTTAGGGATGCAATTGATGTGGTTACATAACAGACATGTAACATACTTGTGCTTTTATTTCAAACCTGATTTTAAATTGTGGTTGTGTAAGAAATTAAGATCATATATGAATTTACTAAACTGCCAGATTAAAATTAAAACAAAAATACAAATTACAAACAATAACAAAAAAGAAAGTTTAGGTGAGTGGAGAAAGAGGGTGACTAGCTGTATAGTTGTATACCCAATGTAGGAAATGCTCTTGTCCTTTTCCTATCACTCCCAACAATAATGATTATTAGACTGTTATTTGGCTTTTATTTGACTTTTTTTTTTATAATTTCCCACCCATTGATTAGCTTCAGAATTAATCTCTCTCTCTTTCTCTCCCGCTCTTTCTCTTTCTCTATCTCTCTCTTCACTTCTTTTTCTTCTGAAAGCGTCTGAACTGGTTCTGTATGGCTAGGGCAGCCTTCTCTGTTTCAGGGGCCTCCAGGTCGATGTCAATGTCCTCCTCTTGCTCCTGCCCCTCAGGTTTCCCTGCTGAGTCGGCTGCCTTCTCAGTGGGCGCTGTGGACGATACGAGATACACACACAACATCACTGAGTGCTCTCTGAGTTTATCAACACAGTAGTGTAGTTCACAGATGAACACTATTGTTCCCTCTTAAACATCAGGCTCGGCGTACCTAAGATTTCAAAATGTGAGTGTTTCAAAAACACCAGGTGGAAATTGGTTGTGTGTAAGTAAGTAAGTAAGTAAGTAAGTAAGTAAGACTTTATTTATATAGCACATTTCGTACAAGAGTTGCAATTCAAAGTGCTTTACATAAAATCAATTAAAGCAAGCAGCAGGAGCAATACATGGAGTAAAAGATACAGTGTATTGTAGCTGTGACCCCTAAGACATACGTCCTTAAATTTCAGGACCATGAATGTTGGTTGAATTTTATTAATATCTGGAGAATTCTATTCCCCCCGGCAAACTCAGTCTGCTTTAATTTTGTAAATACATTTTGAATACTAAACTGTTCTGGCATGGAGCAGCAAAATTTAAACGGGTGTTCTGCTAGATGACTCAACACACCATATTGTGCCATGACAGCAGTATGAATCAGAGACTGCCAGCCAGCTCAGTGCAGCTTTGGTATCAAATCATCTATGGTATCGCAACCAGCTAGATGTCAGGTGGTTCCTCTTTAAAAAACATTCCAAATCCAATCTCAAAAGGTGAAAAGGCAGGAAAAGCATCTGCAGTTATTTTTATGATGCTGAACTATACATCCAACAATGCAATGATGGAGTACAGGGAGGAAAATGCCACAGAATGACTCAGACATGGAATAAAGGCTAAAGGTGCTACGGAGGAGGGTGGAAGAGGGAGGGAGAAAGTAATGAGACAAGCCACCAGGAGCTAAAAATATAATGACAGACAGACAGATAGACGGATAGACAGAGGCAGAAATTGGATTCAGGACAAAGATGAGAAGCCATTTTTTCAAACAACATTCACACACATGCACACAGATACAAAAATACGCCTGAAAGTGCCTAAAAAACAAAAACATAACAAAACAAAAAGCACGCACAGAACACACCTTTGTTGTCAGTTGAAGGAGCCTGTCCATCAGTGGCCTCTCCAGGTGTTATTACCTGCAACACAAATGACAGGACAGGCTGAATAAAAGAAAAGATTGTGTACACATGCATACTTTGTGTGAGTATCTATCATAGAGATCCTGATGGCTCCATCAGCCTCATAAAAGCCATTCTTAAGGAAATAACATCAAACCTGTGTTGTGCTACAGTCTGACGAAAGCCATAATCTCCTGTTTAATCCTGATCTGACGTCCTTTTTTTCAATTTTGAGTGCAATCTGGCCTGATGGCATGATTCCCTTAAGAGAATCCCTAATATGTTTCTCCTCTTGGATTACGGTTGAAGTTGCAAGAAAAACAAATTGAGAGACACTCTCCCCTTAAAATCTGTTGGTGTCTGTGTTCTGTGTCTATATGCATTTTAATTGAATGGCGTCTCACTCGTTCCCGTGACATTCTGTCAAATAAATGGTGAAAGCAAAGGGGAGCATAGCAGCTGCGAGATAATAATCACTGTCTAAGCACTCACAGCTGAATCTTGCTGCTAACACTTTTGTACAGTATCCAAAACAAGTAGACAGATGGGAAGTGGGAATACTTCTGATTGAATCTTCCTGTGAGAGTGTGTGTGTGCGCGTCTTTTCCCTGTCCTTATTTCATTCCTTCCAAGTGTAAAAATAGAATAAATGGCACCCTGCTAATCTAATTAAGAAATGAAAATGAGAAAATTAGCCTTAAGACAGTGGCCTAGATTGGCCCGTGTGGAAATATTGACTACATATGTGTGAATATCTTTCCTCTTTTGCTTCACTTCATTTTGCAGCTTTTGTGTGTGTTTTCGTTCATTTTGTTTAGGGCAAAGACAACACAGAGAAGGTGGCCAAGTCTAGAGGAGTGAAAAAGGCAGGGCATACATCTATTCCTATTCTTTGCCGTGGTGTTCACAATGGCCGAAACAATCAAATGGATTATCACTGATCACCTTTTCTTCATCTGTGTATATGTTTTAGAGTATACATAGGTGTGTGGATGATGGAGGGATGTAGCACTACAGCTGTGAAATATTACTACTCCAGAGAACTGTGTTATATTTCTATTATTATATATTTCTGTTAACAGTCTTTTATGGACACATATAAGAAACACAATCCATTTTGCGGCAATGGGCTCTTTCACATGCAAATTGTTGCAGTCCCTCTCCACTTTTCCAGTAAGAACCATCCTCCCCCCACCAATTGTCAATCCAGAATGTGTTTAATTTATTATTTATCAGATTGCTGTTATGGATTGGATTCTGTTTTTCTGAGTAAAACTGGCTTATCAAGCCATAATAATCAGCCAAGTAAATAACTGAATGAATGGAGAAAACAGATGGTCAGACCCGTGTGTCAGTCAGTCTTACAAATCAGCCATTCACACAGCCCCTTGACACACGCCTGAGATTAGCCCAACACCAAATTTAGAAGGTAATGAATAGGACGCATTACGAATCACGATGGTTGTGAATGATACTTGAGAAGTTTGCGATGTCTTAACACAAAACAGCCAGTGACCACAACAGCACTACATCAACCCCTGTTCTAATGGTAACTAAACTATATCGTAGACTATATGACGATCGTCAACAATCACTTTCAGCATATCGGAAGCATAGTCAAAACACTGTGTTGGCTGAATGCATAGCGGAAGTACGATCGTAATTTTAACCCCCACGATATTTTTTCCACAGTAAAAAAGAAACCTAAGTTCACCTAGCTCACTCATCCTCGGGTAATGTTAAAATCCACCCGTCTCCTTTCGAGATTAATCTTTAAGGATTGATCTTTCAAGTGGGATTGCTTCATTTCAAATATTACAATCTAAAGACAAAAGAATTACAGGGTGGAACAGAAACATTAACTCACCTCGCTCATCCTTAGGTAGTATCCAAATGCACCCTTCGTCTTGCAAGATGGATCGTAGAGGATGGATCTAGTTGGGATAGCTCCTGGCTAAGTAGGCTATTAAGACGGAAATACACAATATCCTTCAGGAGGTGCACCTTTGCTGGCCGTTGATCATTGAGATAAACCAAAACTTGTTTTTCTGCAGCGCGAGAGAGACTGGCTCCAAAGTTTGACCCAAATCAGAGTGATTTCTCTCGCTCTCGCTCTCGTTCTCTCTCTCTCTCTCTCTCTCTTTTTTTCTCTTTCTCTTTCTCTATCTCTCTCTGTGGTGGGGCGGGTGCACGAGTGTAGTAGCTTGACGTTCTACAATTTCACTGCTTGATCATCTGCGCTCATTTCGTGATTATGGTAAGGGATAATGTTGCCTAGTCCGCCGGTCATTCTTGAATTATAAATCCCGACAGGAGGAACAGGACCCGAGCACAACGGATTATCCGCAAATGATTATCAACAGATTATCCCTTTATTATACCGTTACTTTTCAAAACTATTAAATACATTTATCCAAAATATGTCTTTTTTCAATGATTTGTGTCCACTGAGAAACAAATACGTATTCATGCAAATTTTAAAGTTTTAGGTGAAAGGTTATAATTGCATTTCAGCTACGATAAGTGAACGGACCACTTGCGGAAAGTAATGAAGATGTAAATCAGAAGCAGCGTCAATAATGTCTTTCAGAGGTCAAGAAATAGCAATACATATCGGTGGGGATGGCTCATTCGGTTCAATTGCAGCATTCTGATGAGCGAACAATGCATAGTTTTGATCATTGTGATCAGCACCTTGGCAGAGCACTTTATTAATATTTCGGAACTGTTGGCGTTTTAGCCCAAATAAATGATAAAATGTGTGTGTGAGAAGTTACTTGTTAAGTTATGTGTGTGTTAAAATTACTTCTGCCTCCTCCTAAATCGTCTACTTAGTGTGTAGTCTACGTTAATGCGTATTTGGCTCTGTGCAGGCTATGTTTGACTCTGTGTGTGAATGACGCGGCCATATATTACATTTGCAAAAGAAGATTGTTGAAATAAAGGACTTCCTACGCAACACAACCTGCCTGTCGCTTCATGAAACCATTATTTGTGCTGTGCTAAAGCGTATAGACAATGCGCGGCATATATGACCATAGACGTCATCCCCTTTCCTCTGTAGATCTATTTTTTTCTCAATAGATTTTCCTGTATTTTATATATACGTCCACTCAATACAATATAACGTTTTGGGCAGGATAAGGATATGATAATTATAAGGATAAGGATTATAAGGATATGCCTATTGTAAGAATAGGGAATAGAGATTGTATCTGATAAAGGGTTACTTTAAAATGTTACGCGTAATATACAACACCCGTAGTATACAACACCCTGTATGACCGAATAGTCCACTAGGGGGAAAACTGCACGTGCGATGTGGTGTGGAGCGCAATAACATGCATTGTTTGTTTGGGTTTTAATTTAGTCAGCTACTTCCGGAAAAAGCACCTCGCTCGCCGGAAAAGGAATAGAGAAAGAGTGAGAGAGCAGTCAAAACAGAACAGGCACGGCTGCAAGCTCTATCCGTCAACTACTAGTTTATTTTTTTTAAAGCTTGTCGATGTACCTGTTCCTCGTGTCGTGCAATTTTATATTCAGGCCTTCCATTCGAGGGGCCTGATTTGCAGATTGAGGACCTAAATCTGCGCAGAGGATTACAGTCCTACGCGGAGTCTTCGGGCCTACAGCAAACAGAGGTAGCCAGCTAGCACAACAGTTAGCTGGGTGCTGACGATACCTAGCTAGCCAGCATTTGATGGCTACAGAACACGAGCCAGTTTGTGCGCGCATATGTGTTCAGGTAGCAAACCACGCAGTTCATGTCTGTTTGCAAGATCACTCTTTGGAAAATACAACAAGCTAACTAAATCGTTGGCCTGCAGCACTGCACGATATAGGATGAGATCTTTTAGCTAACGTTAGCTTGAGTAGATACGCTATCTGAAATCTTTTTAGCACTTAACAGTAATGTTAGGTATATTAAAGCCACTCCCCCTCCATTAGAGAACTAGCCTACCATAAACTGCCCTCTGCTTGCTATTTTAGACAAATGTCACATTGTGATGCTAAGATTAGTTAGCTTCCCACGTAACGTTACGTAGTGCCTGACCTACACATTTAACATCAACAAAAGAGGAGATATGTTATTTAAATGGAATTGACAGAATTGATCGCTTGTTGTCTCCCTGGACATTGAACGTGAAAGTTTTAATCGAGAGCTGTAGCATGTCAAGCTAATCTAACTGCATAATTAGGCAAGCATTAACTTACAAAGTATGACGTAACTAGAACTGGAAGGTTTCTGCCATGTTCAAACTGTTATTGTTCACCAGTTTGGCGTTACATTTCTTTAAATAGTTATACAAGGTAGAAATCTATGGTCGAATGGGCCTTAGCTTTCTAGCAATAGTTCATGTATTTATATACCTATGCTGGTGGGTTACGTTGCTAGTGTTACTTTGACAGTTGCGTGAAACTAACCGTTCCGCCCATTGCTTGTTTATGGCTTGATGCACTCACGTTGACTGTCTACACAGCAAACCAGGCATGCTGGAATGGACTACCTGCACCAACAACGGGCATCAGACGTTGAATAGACATGGGAAAACCCAATAAAACAGTTTGAATGTTAAAATATGTTTCTCTATTTCTCAGCTTGCTTTTTTTCAAAGCCTCTCTTCTTTTGGAGGAGAGACTTGGAAGGGGTGATAGGATGGCAGATGCAGACAGCAAATCCAGTGTACCAAATGGTAAGCAAACTGTGACTTGTAACTTAAGGAGCCTTAAACTCCCTAATGAAACATTGACATTAATGTGTGTGCATTAGGTGGCACAGAGGACCCAGAGTCTGCCGAGGATAGAGGGGGTGAGGGGGACTCATCCTCAACTGCAGAGGTCCAGGCATGCCCCGACACAGGTTTGAGTTCACCCATTTTGTGAAAGATTTTTTTCCCCCTTTAAATCATGAATTGACTGATAGTGTTACAGTTGTGGTAAATATAGGTCTTGGAAACTGATTTTATTTTAGTCCAGTTAGTTACATGGGCCTCCATTCATGTAAGATGGTTTGGAATGTTCTGTGTCATCAAATTGATTCAGTAGCATGCAACTCAAGGTTCACATTATACAATATGCTTTGTGTAATAGATTTGTGATTATTTAGGTGTTTGAAAAACATTTTTTATTTTGCAAATTCTCTCAGCTGCAGCAGACTCTAGCGCTGCTACAGGTTCAGGGGAGGGGGGGGAGGACAGACCCATGCCCGAGGCAGATCGCAACAAGGAGGACGAGGAGGAAGACACAGACAGCATGGACGGCAGCGGCCTGTACTCCCTGACTGAGGAAGGAGAGCTGGGGAGCGAGGAGGGAGGAAGGAGAGAGAGGGCCAAGGAAGAAGAGAGTGGTGGCACCAAACGGACGGCCAGGAAGAGAAACCGACCCGGAGGCGGAGGCGGGGGTGGTGGCGGTGGTGCCGGCATGGGTCGCCACTCCTCCAGCTCGGATGAGGACGAGAATGAGGAGGAGGAGGACGAGGAGCTGGAAGAGGATCAGGATGAGCAGGCCATGGAGGAGTGGCTGGGTGCGGAGGTGCAGGAGCTGAGTGTGCCAGTGTGGCGGGCAGTGCCTTCGCTACGAGCGCGGGAGATCGGCTGGGGCTCGGGTCAGTTTGTGCGGCACGTGTGTGGCGCCCGCGGCCTGGTGCAGCGCCTGGAACTGCAGGGCCGGCTGGAGAGGCACACGGGCTGCGTCAACACACTGCACTTCAACCCCTCCGGCACACGACTGGCCTCAGGCAGCGACGACCTGCGCGTGGTCATCTGGGACTGGGCAAAACTCCGTGCCGAGCTGGAGTTCGACAGCGGCCACAAGAGCAACGTGTTCCAGGTGAGAAGGAGGAGGGGTCAGATGGAGGGCCATATGATGGTGATTGACTGATAGGAGAAGAGAATGCCAGTGAATTGGACAATAGACTACCAAATTATCTTCCTGAGTCAACCCTGTTTCGGTCATAGGATTGCATTACAATTAGTGTTGCACCGATGCCATTTTTTGGCTCCGATACCGATACCGATACCTGGCTGTGCAGTATCGGCCGATACCGATACCATACCGATACCACTCTGTTTGAAATTTGAAAAATATATATTTATTTATTTTTTTTATCAATGGTTTGGTCCCATGTATAATACTAGTGTAACAGTAAGAAAGGCAGTTTCAGCACTTCAGACATAACTGAGGACTAGTCCTCTATAATTGATGGTTTACCTTACTGAGCAGCACAGTGGCTTTTCTGATTTTGAACACAATAGAGTTAAAGTTTGGTCAGTTCTTTTTTTTTTTCTTTCCCTGTATTGTTTCTTTGTGTGTTTGTTTTGTTTGTGGACCAAACCATTGATAAAAAAAAAAAAAAAAAAAAAAATTAAAAAAAAAAAAAAAAAAGTATCTGCACTATTTGTTGGTACTCGCCGATACCGATACCACCATTTTAGTGCTGTATCGGGGCCCTATCCGATACTGGTATCGGTATCGGTGCAACACTAATTACAATGCAGAACAGATGTCTTTTGTCGCAACACATTTTTATACAGATTGTTCTCCCAGGTCAGATGTTTTTCCCCCAAAAGACATGAATTATTGACAGGTATGCAATCTGATGATATGTCAAATGTAAGTAACTAACTAACCAACCAACTGAAAAGTTCATAACTGGGCAAAAAAAGTTAAATGATCAAGCTGTACTATTACTACTACTGAGGTACAATATTTTCATGCTAAAATGTCATGTGAGTGCACATAAAACCATGACGTTTTTTAGAGGATTCTGATCCGAGGAGGCCTTGTGCTTAACTAAAGATGCACTCATCTCTTCTGCCCCATACCAGGCTAAGTTCCTGCCACACAGTGGAGACTCCACCTTGGCCATGTGTGCCCGTGATGGCCAGATCCGTGTGGCAGAGCTCTCTGCCACACAGCGCTGCAAGAACACCAAAAGAGTGGCACAGCACAAGGGGGCAGCGCACAAGGTAAGCCAATCTTATTGGAGCTGCCTGCTCAACCAAGGGGAGGTCTGTGGAGATGACATAATGGTCGGAATCTTGCATGTCTCAACAAACAAGTGTTTGTGTGCAGTTTTGATAGTCATTCTCGTTCTTTCTTTCACTCTCCACCCTTTGTGTATCTCTCCTTCTCCTCCATTTTGTGCATCAGTTGGCTTTAGACCCAGACTCTCGCTGCTCCTTTCTCTCTGCCGGAGAGGATGCAGTCGTGTTTGGTATCGACCTTTGTCTCGACCGGCCTGCAAAGTGAGTCTCACTGAACCTTGCATAACCAAGTACTGTGAGTTAGAGACCAGGATAGAAAAAAACATTTAATTAAATCCAATACAATATAAAAGTCCTCCCAGGTGTTTTGTGCTAAATGTGGTTTTAGCTCATTTAGAACATTTTTTTCAATCAAGAGGTTGACTGTTGAGTCGGGTGGAGGCAGCTTGATCACTGCAAGCTGTGCCTGCAGCTAAAGGGTTGTCATATGTTAACTTTGTGAACCAGATGTTTGGAATATCGCTGCATGGTGTCTGGGTTTGTCATGCCAGCCCTGGCACGCAGCATAATGTGATATAAACACTGGGTCTGTGTGGGTTCCTGGGACATGGATATAAATTGTAAGTTAGCAGCTTTCCAGCAGCTTCTTGCTTCTGTACACTGCTTTGGAATTCGTTTTTCAGTACCCAGTGATCACGTGTGTGAAATGTTGTTTTGAAACTCACTTTTATTTTCTCTCTCTACTCCTCTCTCTATCATTCTGTCCCTGCCTCCAACTCTCTCTCTCTCTCTCTCTCTCTCTCTTTCTCTATGTCAGTAAACTGGTGGTGGTCAAAGAAGGCGATAAGAAAGTGGGCTTGTACACCATCTTTGTGAACCCTGCCAACACACACCAATTTGCTGTTGGAGGAAGAGATCAGTATGTTAGGTGAGACAGACATGGTTTTGATGAACCACACATGATATACGTCACTTGCATTAATGAAATCTGAATACAAATGGTCTGTCCACTCTCTTCTGCTAGGATTTACGACCGGAGAAAGATAAACGAGAACAACAACAATGGCGTTCTGAAGAAGTTCTGCCCGTCACACCTTGTGAACAGCGAGTCCAAAACAAACATCACCTGTCTGGTTTACAGTCATGATGGCTCAGGTAACACACACACACCTATTCCTGATGGCATTGACATATTAGGTACTGTTGGTTTAAGGGGGCAAATCCATCATTCTTGTCATGGACAACAGAAATGCTTTGAGGCTTGCAACAGTGATATAATTGTGAAGGCATTATTTAAAAATAAAGTGTTATTGTTAAGTGTGAGTTAATTATTACTGAGTTTTGCATGCATCTTGGTCACCTCTCACTGGCCTTTTACAGCATTTGTTTCGATTTTTTCCCCTTGAAAATATAAACAAATGCATAAACAGACCTAAACACAAATGATCCAAGATGCATACAATGCACGGGAATACTGGCAAGCATGTCATTGTTCCTTCTGAATTGTTTAATCTGTGTGATGCAGAATTATATAATCTGTGGTTTGTCTAGAAAGATCTCGACAAAAAGGATTAGTATTACTGTATTGGTAGCGCAAACCAGTCCGTTATATGTTAAAACCGCATTAATTGGGGGATTCATAATGCTGACTCTCTTGATTGTGCCAAGCAGATTTGTTGTCTTCGGTTAATGTAGAATTTCTGGTATGTTTTCCAGAGCTTCTAACGAGCTACAACGATGAAGACATTTACCTGTTCGATGCAAACCACAGTGACGGTGCCGATTACCGCAGGAAATACAAAGGCCACCGCAATAATGCCACAGGTAAATTTCCGAAAGAGCATAAGTACGGCTGGAATTAAGTAAGTACTTCTGTATAATCTGTAATTAATCAGGCTCTCAATAGGAAAGCATTGTGTTTGTTATCTGGTCGTGAGCGTGAATCTTGCTGAAGCGGTGTACTGAGGTGCTCTCTGCTGGCCTTTGTGTCTCAGTAAAGGGGGTGAACTTCTATGGCCCCCGCAGCGAGTTTGTGGTCAGTGGCAGTGACTGTGGCCACATCTACCTGTGGGACAAGAACTCCGCCCGCATTGTGCAGTTCATGGAGGGAGACAGAGGCGGCGTGGTAAGGACAGAAGTTATGACGCTAAATATGTTAGTTAAGAAAAAGATGATATTTTCACATCGATTTTCATTTAAATTATCTTTTTTGAAATGATAATTTTGCCTTTGTTCACCTGAGTATGCGACTTATAAGGTGTACAACTCCTCATTATTTTTGCTTTGTCATCTGTTATTCCAGGAGAAGACATGCAACCCATATGAAGCGCATAACCTTATTACATTTGCTCCCCATCTCTCTCTCTGTCCTCTCCCTCCTCTCCCTGTGTGCAGGTGAACTGTCTCGAGCCCCACCCTCACCTCCCCGGTCTGGCCACCAGTGGCCTGGACCACGACGTGAAGCTGTGGGCTCCCACCGCTGAAACACCCACTTCACTGAAGGGCCTCAAAGATGTAAAGCCTGTTGAGACTAATGAGTTTGTTGTGTTGTGACTGTAATGAGTTTAATGTGAGTTTGTCGCGTTCTGACTAACGAGTTTAATGTGAGTTTGACGCATTGTTACGTCTTGTTGATTGTCGCTGAAGATACGGCTGTAGATATGGCTGTAGGGGTGTGTTGATTGGCTGACTGTCTGGAATGAGACCGCTGGTATTTTGGTCGCTCAGGTGATGAAGAAGAACAAACGTGAACGAGACGAGGACAGTGTGCGCCACGGAGACCAGTATGACACACAGTTGCTGTGGTTCCTGATGAGGCACATGAGAAACCGCAGGCCTCAGAGGGTGAGTGGGCACACCACGTACCCCAGCTCAGAGCCAACGCCAGGCTGCCAGCTGCTGAAGTTTTTAGGGATGTGAAATGTTTTTCTTGATATGGAAAGTGACAGTGTTTGAAAGAGACCCAGCACTACCAGAATACCTTACTGACCTAGGAGGGAAGGGTAGGAGAACAGTATCTCTGTGATCATACATTTGCGCTTCTTTGTAGTAACTGGAATGGTAAGAAATTACAGTTACCCCAGGAATTAAGCCATTGTACTTACATTTACATTTAGTCATTTAGCAGATGCTTTTGTCCAAAGCGACATACAAGGGAGAGAACAATCAAGCTAAGAGCAATAAACAAACCTGGTTTAACAATAAATACTACTTTACATAAGAAATAGAAAAATGACCTAGAAAGAAAAAAGGGAATGTAACTGCTGAAGTGCAAGTTAAGCACTAGTCAAGGTGCCAGTGAGGAAGGGAGGTGCTCTCTGAAGAGTTGGGTCTTTAAAAGCTTCTTGAAGGAAGAGAGGGACGCCCCTGCTCTGGTAGTACTAGGCAGTTCGTTACTAACATTACATATAAAAAATACATCTCTTTAATGTCAGTATGGGGAGTGTCTGGCTGTTGAAGTGAAACAACCATTGAATGTATCCAGAAATGACTGAATGCATTCACCCTTCTCTTCAGGCCCGACGTGGAGAGGGAGGGGAAGCGGACACGGACGAATCCTGGAGCTCACCAGATTCCTCTGATGAAGAGGACGGCGGTCCTGATCACGTCCAGTGCATGTCCTCCTGAGCCACACACACACACACACCTGCATACACGTTTCTTTTTGTTTGGTTTTTATTTTTTGCGTTTTCACTTATCACTCAGATATTGCTACTTCCGCATACACGTACACCCGATTGCCCCACATTGAAGCGCTTAGACACTGGAAACCCACTAGTACATGTGGTTACACTAAGAAGCCAGCAGCGATTGATCAAACACACACACACACAAACACACACAATGGGGCATCTCTCTCTCTCTCACACACACACACACACACACACACACACACACACAAAGTGAGTGAGATAGAGGAGCACAGACTGAAGTCAGTGCTGACACAAATCATACCAGGCTTTATACACGAACATGCTCCATTCACATCGAGCCACTCTGCAACAACATACTTACATACCATTTAACTACATGCCACTCATACACACACATATATAAACACACACACATATACAAACTCACATTCATCCACTGCTCCCTCCTTTGCATTCATACACGAACACTTATAAATACATCTCATCAGCACACGCACACAATCCCATTTGCTCTCAGTCACTCATGAGATCTCTCACTCAGGAGAAGATCTGATAGAGATTTAACCTCAACGTTTTCGCTGCCTTTTTTTTTCTTAAACGTCTTAGAAGATTAGCTCCAGTTCAGCAAGCACCCACGCCCGAGGAGAAGTCGCAGAAGTATTCAAGTCATAGTTGAGGATTGAGTCTTGTTGGGTGTCGTAAAAATCTGTTCCTGTCTGCTCTCTCTCTCGCTCTCCTCTCTCTCTCTCTCTCACACACACACACACACACACACACACACACACACACATATTCATTCAACACCTTTGGCCAGGTTATGCTTGAGGTGGCACATGTGAGGCGGTGTCTTCTCTGTGCAAGGCAACCGCTCTGTGTGGGTGCAGTGTTTCTTCCCAAACCAGCATTGCTATATGCTCCTGCCTCCTCTTTACCTGTCTGAAGCATCTGTGAATACATGCTCAGATGCTTTGTAAGGATTGTGAATCTTGCTCTCCCATTCCCCCACTCTACTCTTTTTTTTCCCTTTTTTTCTTTTCTTCTGGCCACTGATCAGATGGGGACGGCCTTGGGCAGGCTTGCCCGGACTCCCCCTCTTGACGTCTTCTCATGTTTTGGGTACAGTTTTACCGGCTGAAGCTGACCGGCTAGTGGTGAGGCAAACCATGTCCTTACCTACTGGAGGAGCTAACCACAGGTGCTTGCAGGCCAAGTTTGGAGACTGCGCCTGTGTCCCCTGACCCTCCCTTTATCCCTCCCCTCCCAATCTTGCTGTGCGCTCTCCTCTGTTTTTTTCCCCATGCTACTGAGTGCACTTTAATCAGGGATCTGCTTAGTTTGAGTCTGTAAGACAAGTGTGTGCGCGTAGGGGGCATGCAATATTTTATGTATTCAACTTACTGAAAGTATGCTTTTTTTTTTCTTTTGTCTCTATGTCTCTGGCTTTTTCTTTATTTCTGTTTAGAGATGACAAATCGAAAACTTAGTTGAGACTTGTTAATCTGAAATGAAGATTTGGCACCAGCTCTATATTTTGGTATTTGCACTTGTCAGGAGCCTGAAGACAGGGACTTCTTGAGTAAAATGGAGAATCCTCTCTCTCTCTGCTCCCTCAACACTTTTCTCCTAATATGGACTACCACTGGGATATTGGCCTCTCCAAAATATTGTTCCCCTCGCCTGTGCTTCACCTGAGACTAAGGTCAGGAGAGCTGACCAGCACCTCTTTCTCTCCTTCACGGGAACGTTGTCTTCAAGGAGCCCCCCTCTGCTAAAGGAAAGCGCATGAAATGCCCAGGCTGTAAGATGGCTCCACTCAGTTTGGGATGTCTACTCACTCAGTCCCATCCCTCTTTCTTTTTTTCTTTCTTTTTTTTACAAAAAAAGTAAGTATTATTTTCCCCCTAAAGATTGTAAATTTGGATTTGGATTGAGAATCTAGAGAAGAATGACTGTTCTAAACTGTTGGTGCTTCACAGAGACACTTGTTAAGGACCGCAAAGGGATGACAGTGGGGCTCGAAGAAGGGGGGGGGGGGGGGGTCTGGTAATTGGTTTCACAGGAAGAAGAGGGTGACCTATGCCTGTTTTTTGTTTTTCACGTGAGAGGAAAATTAGCTCCAGCTCTTCTCTTTTGTAAAAGTGAAATAAGTTAATTAAATTTATATGTATATAACTATATATAAATATATAAAATATATACTAAAGTAAACTGTAAAGAAATCATCTTGACCAAATAATCTTTGAAAGGATGTCAATTGGTATTAATGCAGAGGTTTATATTATTAAGACGACAAAGTACTTTTGAAATGAAAAGAACACCACAAAGCAAAATTCAAATAATTTCTGATTCATGAACCTCAATTGTCTGACATCAGCATTCAAGGTTTAATGTTGTTTTAGGTTTATTTTCCTGTCATTTTACTGCTTTTCAAATGAAATCCCTTCTGATGGCAAAGTAATTTCTGGTATAGGCTAAATGTTTAGGTCTATGGTCAATGATTATTTTTCCCACTGCTGCCTAATGTGTTCTACCAGTTCAGTTACAAACATGTACAATTTGTGCAGTAAACAACATGAAAGACTTCTGTGTTTTGTTTTTCACTAAGACTGCCCTTTACATAAAGACATGCCAGCATTATATATATATATATAAACACACACACATACATCAATACAAATGTACTGTATGTACACATTATATAGCAAAGTTATGATTTTTTTTTAAGAAAGCTTTTGTACAGGAATAGTGTTCCTTCTACTTCCTCTTTTTCTCCCTCTGTGCACTGGAGTTTCTCAGTTACAATCTTCAAGAACGTTTTGGCTGAATAATAGTCTTTGATGCCATCAACTAACTTGATAGTTTCATTTGTCTTACATAATGTCATGCTCCTCTCCCCGTTGGTAGAAACTCAGTCAGTTGTGAATGGCACACACTTAATGATGTACTTTTTTATTGGCTGTCAACTCAAGAAATCATCAACTCATCAAAAAAAATAATCAACTCCTCTTCAGAACAGTCCGGACAGCACTGAATTTTTTTTAAAAAAAAATTTTAATCACAGAGTGATTTCCTGGATTACCTTTCCAAACTAATGACTGCGTCTTTATACTTAAAATTTGAATTACTGTGCCTTCATTGATCATGTTCTATACTTGCTTTAACCTGATTCCATCTTTAAGATACGCTGGGTTTTTACTTCAGGAGACTAGCTGTCTTGTGTATGTCTACATTCAAAACCAGTAATATTCAACCTCAGTAGGCTACTTACTGCAGGTTATAAATCAATCAATACTAGACTTTTCATTTCATTTTTCAGTTTCTCTTAAAAAAATATATTAAAAATCTTTAAACAGCAGTCTTCATAAATCTCATTCAAGGACAAAATGGTGTCGATGGAATAGGAAATAAATACTGGAGAAATCTGCGACGTGGAAACATTACACAGTAAAACTCCTAAATGAGGAGATACAAGGCATACAAATAACATGCTATATCTGCAACCAGTGAACCAAGTCTCCTTTTTGGTAGATGCGTAGACTGCGAGCCTTCCACTTATGGTCGAACATCATAAGCATTGCTAAAGACTCAGTGGACAGTACAATTGTTAAGGCTACTGACATCTAATATAAATACTATTTTTACTATTCTCACCACACAACGACGTCTCATCTTTGCTCCTTGAATGTCGATATGTAATCGTATGGAGTTATTGGAACTTACTACGTGTAAAAAAGACTAGAAATTGAATGTTAATTTTTCGAGTCTCATGCCTATAAAGTTGCACTGGGTGCCTTTAAGGACTCAAGCACAGGCCTGTTGTTGGTGTAGTTTATTTGGGGAAACGCCCATATTTGATGATTGTCTCCTAAAAAGACCAATCGCTAGCAAGGTCTTTGTCAAAAACGCCCGTGGAACCCTAAATAGACGTACATTTAAGCCATACATGCACCAGTATTGCGTAGTTTTATTGGTAGAGGGACCAACCAGGCATCGACTTTGAGAGAAGGGGCGGAGATTAAAGCCCTGCCTGTGCGCTGTCCCTGCGCCATTTCGTAAAGGGAAAACGCATGGCGTTCATTTAATGTACAGAGTCGATACCTGTGCCCACTACATAATTTGTAGATCCTTCCGAAATATTCATTTTAAACTTTAAGATTTTGGTGAGTATTTTTATTCAAGGTTTTTACACATTTTTGTTTTTCTGGCTTGGCAATATCTTTGGGATCTTTTTATGCATTATTTTTAAGAATGTGAAGCTAGCTACCTACGTTAGCTACTATTAGCTATTCATATAATCCAATAAGCACGCTAGCCTGCACTACATTTGCAGGCTTGTTTTTGTTTGGTGTGATTTTTATACGTTTTCCGTGAGCTGGGACTGAGTTTTTTTCTTTTTTAATCTTGAATGACTGATCAGTACGCATAGTTGTTGCATCTGGGAGCTATCGTTTTAGAGCAAGCTGAAGAACGTTTTCCTATTTCATGTGCGGTGTTTTTGCATTTTAAAGTATTGTTCTTTATCAGTAGTGCTTTACTTTTGAGGAACCATACCTTGGACTGAACTGACTTTCTTGTTTTGTTCCACATGGGCGATTTTGTCCTACGTTTGACTGGTTGCAGATGGGTTTTTGGTGAGGGAAGTGTTTTTCCATCAAGAGCATTTCTGGCTTTTCGAGGAACAATTTCTAACATAAACATGGACTCGAATTTACAGAGATATTTCATTGACCTCAATAAATGTACATGTTTCCAGTATACAGGAGCACGCTCAATTATTTAATTGCAGGCTGAATGTAACCTCTAACACTGTGTGATCTAAGGAAAGCGTGAACTGCAGCCTGCAGGCGAGAGACGCCTGTCCTCCTTTGCTGTCCTTTCAAACAGTTCAGTGAAAAATAAGTGGTTAGCTTTTATATTCTGATGACAGAAATCCAGAGATGGGGCATAATTGATAGCCTTGCTTGTATCAGCGTGACCCTCATGTTTGCTAAGTACTCCAGCCTTCACCTGGCATGGCACTATAGTAGCAGCAACATGGCTGTTTAGCATAGACTGTGCTAGATAATTGGCTTTAATCAGCTATTAGGCTATCTGTCAACGTTCTTCTTTGCGCATTTTCTTCTGGTATGCATCTGTTCAGTATAAATAATGATGTACTTAGTAGTGGGAAAACTCCTAAACTTGGTGTTGCTGGGTAGTATTATTAAAAAGATTGGTGACCGTTGACCTTTTCTCAACAGCCCTTGCACAAGTAAATTAGTGAGAGCTTTGTAATAACGTACCGCTTATTGTGCATCTGCACGCATGATATCTAAATTTACATACTTTTGAGGCTATTTGTAATCTAATGCTTTGTCTAGATGCTGACATTGTCCTAGATCTGTTTATCGAGACCTACATTATTTGGCTAAAGTATTAGGTGCAGATGTAACATGGTCCTCTTTGTCTTGCATTTAACAGAAGAGTAAACTGTCTGTTAAATAAGCAGCCTATATGTAAAGGGGTATTAATAATAAGATAGCTGAGTACTACATTTAAGTATGTACAGTAACCAGTGGTGTTGCAACATTCCACAGAGGTACTCAGAATGCTCAGAATTTCACACATCTATCCTTTGTTTGAGAGATGCATATTGCCCAAAAAGCTCATGCCTTATAGAATGTTGAGTGAAATGATGTAGCCTATGGTTCCTGTTTTTGCTTATTGGCGTTTATCTTCCAATGTGCCACTTCACTGCTAGTTGGTAGGCTGTTAAAATAATAAAACATTACATAGCAATTGACAAATGAGGGATGGATTTGGTTCCAAGATGATGCCAATATGTACTAACCCGACGGATGTTTAAGTAGTAGCTTCTTCAAATGAGAAGGTGAATTTTACTACATTTATTTTCACTGATCATCTAATAAAGATGGAAAATGAATGCGCCGAATCAAATATTTGTATCACTTGGGGTGAACAAGGTAATCTTGTGATCACATTTTCTTCGCCAGATGTTATGTCAGTGACCTGGTGAAGTCGGCAAGGATGGCCATGCCAGTATTACTATGACCACAGTCAACCACAATTCCCATGAGTGTCTTAATTCTCATACTAACTACCTGAAGAAAATGAGAAGAAATGGACTCGGGTCATGAGCCACAATCACAGCCAAGAATGAAATGACCTTAGTGTATAAAAATAATCTTAATTTCTGCCGAGGGGCACCCATGAAACAATAATCAAAACTATGTTTGCCCATAGAATATTATACCAAAGGGAAAACGATTATCTGCAGCATGAGTGCAGGGGCAGTCTCAAGTATAACAACTG
The DNA here is from genome assembly GCF_963457725.1 of Sprattus sprattus. Classification (NCBI taxonomy): domain Eukaryota; kingdom Metazoa; phylum Chordata; class Actinopteri; order Clupeiformes; family Clupeidae; genus Sprattus; species Sprattus sprattus. The sequence goes on from NC_137923.1 coordinate 17,308,648, forward strand.
TTTTCTGTCTTCATTAACAATGCTTTCCTTTTCAGATGGCAGATGCTGCAGAAACACAGACTATAGGCCTTAACATTTAAAAAAAAAAAAAAAAAAAAAAAAGGCTTCGTATCATCCATGTTGTTCGTACTAGTGTAGTAATGCCTTTTTTTTTTACCTGAGATATATATATATCTCTCTCTCATCACTATGCAGAACTTTGAACTTTGATATTGTGCAGTGCAACCTCTGCTAGACTTCTCTTCTGAACATGGTGCACCATCTGATGGCCACTAGTAGCCATTTGTTCAGTTATGTTTTAAAAAGAAAAAAGTCCGGAGAGGCGACAAGCCCGCATTATACTGGTATCGGTTTGTCACAATTTTTTTTTTCCTGCCAAAAAGCCAGTCTGTTATTAGAAGTGCCGAAGGATAATTTAGATATTCCTAAGGAACTGAGTGGAGCTGTATTTGTTTTCCTGTTTTTTCTGGTAGGAACCTCCTTCTTTTTTATCTCCTGTCAAAAGGCCCGTCAGTTAATGAGATAAACATGTACGAGGAATTGGATGGCTCTGTATGAGGTGTTTTTTTTTTCTCTCCCCTCTCTCTTGGCTGAAACGTGGGTGTGAAATGTTTGGGGTTTTTGCAAGAGCAACGTTTTGAAGAAAATGATCACCGAGTTGCCTAACCCCATGTAGTTGTATTGAGGTGTCTTTTCTGTCGCCTCAGTGTAATTCGTGGGGGCCAAGAGCCGCTCTCTGAGAAGGTACTACTGGGAGTTGTACTTTTGGCTGTGCACACCCCCAAGACCCCTGCCTGCATACACTGGTCCCGTCCTCAGTGACAAAGAACTTACAGGCAGGACAGACGACCTCCCTGCACACAGGCACTATGGAGTGAGTGATGGTTATTAAACCCCAAAGTTCCGTCAACATCTTAATCTTCTCTGACACCCCTGCTATGACCCTCACAGAGACTAAGAACACACAGACTGGAAGTTATCCCCCCCCCCTTCCACCCACACACACACACACACACACACACAGGGTTACTCTTGACTCCCCCTAAAAAAACCTATTCCAAAGTTAACGTCCTCTGATGGCTATACTCAGCAGGTCAGTAAATGTATATGGAGCCGAGTTTAGAATAGGATCTAGGATGCACAATAGGAATAGAACGCACATAATCAGTGGTCTGTTATATTAATGTAGGTAATGGGTTGCTATGAGTCGTGGTTCTCCCCCTTACTGGTCAGGCTTTAGTAATGTGAGTTTTGTTTAGGGAATTGCCAGGCCACGAGATGGACTTAGACCCACTGATGCCAAGGTTTGTTATATTTCTTTGAGGTGTCCTGCAAAGGTACAATTTGCTTGATTCCATGAGTTCATACTAGTGCTCTCAGGAGTCTACATATAAATATGCTCAGTTACACAAGGCTTTATAAATTGTTGTTAACATGAATCTAAAGAGGGGAATTTTGACATTTAGGTCAAAGTTTGACTTAACAGCAGCTGGGATGTTAATTTTGAATTAGTTGAAGGTAATTTCAGAATGAGAATGACAATGTCCTCCCCGATTCCTCCAGTTCCCCATTTGACATGCGGGAGAGGCCTTTACTCATGCCACCCCTGTTTTCCCATCAGGGGCAGGGCTGTATGTGTGTTTGTGTAGTCCATGTTTGTAGGTGTCTTGGAGGGAATGTGTGTCCTCTGTGGCTGACTAAACCCTTGGCTTCCGTCCCTTGTCCCCTCCGCTCCACCTATCCATTCAGTCGCTCGCCTTCCGTCAGCAGCCTGATGGCCAGCAACGTGACCAACAAGACGGACCAGCGCTCCCTCAACTCGCGGGTCTTCATCGGCAACCTCAACACCATGTTGGTGACCAAGGCTGACGTGGAGGCCATCTTCAGCAAGTACGGCAAGATCGTGGGCTGCTCTGTGCACAAGGGCTATGCCTTTGTGCAGTTCGCCAACGAGAGGAACGCCCGGACTGCCGTCAATACGGAGGACGGCCGCATGGTCGTGGGACAGGTGCTGGGTAAGGAGATACAAGGGGTAGTGTGGTGACGTGCTGAATATGCAGTCAATAAAATGCAACTCTAACCAGAAGTGCAACAGTAACAACAGTTTCTAGATAAACGGATACATTTATTGTAAGTAGTTATGAAACATGAATATGAGATGTCCTTGTGTTTTCTGGGTGAATCAGAAGCATGCCTGGATGAGGAGACCTTGCACTCGTTGCAGATTCATTTGATTAGACCTGAAATGTTTTCAACACATTTTTACTTGGCTAGCATGACTAATGATGTAGGCCTATGTGTTTTGTTTTTAATTTTTTCCTCCAGATATTAACTTGGCAGGTGAGCCTAAACCACACCGGTCAAAGACCACAAAGCGTTCTGCAGGAGACATGTACAGGTGTGTGGGGGTGGGGAAACAAAGCAGTCAAGCGAAGCCCCTTCCTAGTCCATATCATCCCACCAGGGTTTTGTTTGTCGTCTAACTCAATTTTTCTCTTTCTCTTTTTTTTTTTCTTGCTTTCTTTCTCACACACACACAAAAGCAGTAGTCCAACATTTGAGTTGGACTATGACTTCCAGAGAGATTACTACGACAGGTAAGGCCCATGGGCCACCCACTTGGTTTACATTGCACTGGTGTTTGTTCCCTCATGGTCCAGTTCAGGTTGTTTCTGTTTCCAACTCTCCTCTCTGTTCTAAGGGTGTACTCGTACCCGTCCCGTGTGCCTCCCCCACCGCCGCCCCTCCCACGCGCAGTCATCCCCTCCAAGCGGCCGCGTGTTAGTATCAGCAGCGGAGGCACCCGCCGCACCAAGTCCAACTTCTCCTCCACGTCCAAGAGCAGCCAGAGGACTTCCTCACGCAACAGTCAGTAGGCCTGATTTATAGACGACTTCTCTCTATATGCATATGGATTAAAGTTCTCCGGCATTGTGCTGGAATTTTGGCACAGGGCTGTTTTAGATTCGGGAATAATGATTATATTGTAGGCTATATCTATTTTTTTTTTTAATACTGATGTGTAGCAAGAATATGTATCATGTTTCTACTGAATTTCTTTTTTTGGTTTTTATCCATCTGTTCACCCCTGTCTACGTACACATTACTTGTGCTTATGTGAACATTTGTTTTCTGATTGACTTCTTCTCTTCTATGATTTACTTGTATGTGTTTTTACACAAATACCTTACTTTAGTTTTTCTATTCTTTGTTTGTGCGTATGCTCCTCATTATTTGTGTGTATGTGATACGTGGAAGTTGAAACAAAAAAAAAAAGGTTTGGGCTGTTCTAAACATCCTTCCTCTGTTATTTCCTTCCAGTGAAAGCAGATGATGTGCAGACCATCAAAAAAGAGCTGACGCAGATCAAACACAAGGTGGATTATCTGCTCGAGAGCCTGGAACGTATGGAGAAGGATCACGGCAAGAAGTCAGGTACACCACATTCCACCCTTGACCGAGCAGAAATCCCACGTCAACTAAACATGCTCATTCAATCATGGCATACCAAAAAAGAGCGTGTTACACAGCACGACCTGTGACACTTGTCACAAAAATAATAAATTATAAGATGCTAAAAGAATAACACTACAATATTATTTTACAAGATTCAGCATTAAGCATAAGAAACAAAAAAATGCTGTGTGTTTTATTAATTTATCTATTTTTTATGTCTGGGTGGAGCAGAAGGTAAGGGCGCCAAGGCGGAGCCAGGAGAGGTGTCCTCCCTTCAACACACTAGCAGTAAGAAGGAGCGTGAGCCTCAGGAGCTCAATGACTCTGAGGAGGAGGGAAACCTACTGGAGGAGGAGGAGGAGGAAGAGGAGGAGGAGGTGAGGAAATGAGGCAGCAATGTTCTCTTACATAATTGGACACTTGTTCAGTTCAAACAACGGGGGGGGGGGGGGGGGGGGCGCGCTGCTGCTGCTGCTATCTTGCATGTTTATTGTGATACCTAAAGAAAAACAGCTCACATTGGCATAGACTTCCTATTAAATCATGGTGGAACATTGTGCTAACAACACCAAGGTCATAGGACTGATACATTGGGGGAACATACAGTGCCTTGCATAAGTATTCACCCCCTTTTATAAATCAATCATGGTCAATATAAGTTGGCAGAAAAATTCAACTTAAAAGCTAGTGCTGTAGCGATGCGTCGATGATGTCGACGCGTCGATTTCAAAATTACGTCGACGCCATATTTTTACGTCGACGCTTCGCCACATACACGTGGTTGACCCAAACAGAAACAAACATTGCGCAAGGACTGAGAGAGCAGAAACCCAGGGAATTGCTTGGCGCCATTAGTTGATATTGGCGATCTAACGTAGTGAATCATGATACTATAAGCTGACCAACACCATGACTTAGCTCTCTGTGCCGTTTGTTCATGCTTAGTTGCCGTGTTCTGCAGCCGTAAGTTAACGTTAACTAAACTGACACACTAGTAGCTAGCTAACGTTAACTACTAGCAACCAAGCACGAACAAACTGCACGGAGAGCTAAGAAGATAGTTTGCTAGCACCACCGAAGTGCGCAGAGCTCAAGCTACACAACACACTGAACAAACGTTAAATTAATGTAACCAACGTTACTTATTGTCCCCTTCACGAGAGACAATGGGGTGCGTTTCTATCTCCATTCTCAAACGCACCCTATTGTCTCTCGTATTTAACGTTTGTTCAGTGTGTTGTGTAGCTTGAGCTCTGCGCACTTCGGTGGTGCTAGCTAACTATCTTCTTAGCTCTCCGTGCAGTTTGTTCGTGCTTGGTTGCTAGTAATTACGTTAGCTAGCTACTATAGCGGCAACGGCTAGACAGCTGTGTCAGTTTAGTAAACGTTAACTTACGGCTGCAGAACACGCCAACCAAGCACCAACAAACGGCACAGAGAGCTAACTCATGCTGTGGTCATTTACGAGTCAAACACATAACATTAGACTAACGTTGGCCAGCTTATAGTATGTATCATGATTCACTACCACGTTAGATCGCCAATGTCAACTAATGCAGCCAAGCAATGTCCAGGACAGGGCTGCACATAAGGTGGTGCGCAGTGCTCATCAATGAATGAATGTTTTTATAAGCACTGAAAACATTTAAATGAATGAGCACCACATCCAAATGTGATAGGGCTCATTTGAGTACCAAACGTTTTTACTGTGAACTCTAGATAAACATGAAATGCATTGTTGGACTTTTGCTGTGCAAAACGGTGCTCATTAAAGTATATTATTAAGATTTTTTGGGGTATTTATTTGAGATACATTATGGTTTTAATCGAGCAACAGAAAAATAATCGTTAGACTAATCGTCCAATTAGTCGTTAGATTAGTCGACTATTCGATAAAATAATCGCCAGATTAATCGTTTTGAAAATAATCGTTTACCCCCAGCCCTAAAAGCCCTCTTCAATGTCTAAGTGAAAACAGATTTCTACAAAAATATGTAATGTAAATAAGTGATTGCATAAGTATTCACCCCCTTTAAAGTAACTGACCTAATTTAACAGAGGTCCAGCCAATTGGTGCTAGAACTCTCACAAATAGTGAAATGGGGATCAGTGTGCAGTGAATGTGTTTCAAGTGATTGTAGTATAGTGACACCTGTGTCTGGAAGGTCCATTCTGGTCAGTGTTCAGTAATCAGTATTCCTGGCTACTGTTAGCTTGTAACTCCTTCGGAGTAGTAATAAGTGTCTTGGTGGCCTCTCTCACTAGTCTCCTTCTTGCATGGTCACTCAATTTGTGGGAACGGCCTGCTCTAGCCAGATTTAAACATGTACCATATTCCTTCCATTGCTTGATGATGGATTTAACAGAATTCCAGGGGATGTTTAGTGCCTTTGACATTTTTTTAGCCTTCCCCTGACTTATACTTTTCACAAACCTTTTCTCTGAGATACTTGGAGTGATCTTTAGTCTTCAACATTACCCAGGAATACTGAATACTGAATACTGACCAGTGAAGGGACCTTACGGACACAGCTGTCGTTATACTACAATCACTTGAGGCACATTCACTGCACACTGATCCCCATTTTTCACTAATTGTGAGACTTCTAGCACCAATTGGCTGGACCTCTGTTGAATAAGGTCAGTCACTTTGAAGGGGGTGAAAGTGTCTGTGAAGATGAAAGATTGTAAAATGCCTCATTACAACAGGATGCAGTGTGTTAGTGTGCGAATGAGCCAATTTGGCTTCATAAATGAGATGTAAACCATTTTGTGTTCTTGTCTATTAGTGTTTTGTCAACACCTGCTCTCCTTATTCCAGGTGAAGAGCCAAGGAAGAGAGAATGAGGAGGAAGAGGAGGAAGGCGAGGAGGTGGAGGAACAGGAGGAAGGGGAGGATGATGGAGACAGTGTCAATGGAGACGACTCCTAAAGCTAAAGGAGCATGAACGAATACAAACACACAAACAATTAAAGTGGAGTTCCATGATTCCTGTTTTATCATTAACACTAATGTAGTGCACATGCATGTTCTGTGACACACACACACGTACACACACACACACACACACACACACATACATCTACTCCTCAAGGTGACTTGAAGTCCTTGGAATGAATCTCTCCTGTCCTTCCATTCCATTTGCTTTTATATGTCTTGGCATCTCTCTACCGTCTTTTACTACCAGTAGGACTCACACTTGTTAGTTTGTGGGTGTGGGTGAGGGAGAGAGAGAGAGAGAGAGAGAGAATAATGGGAAGAACGTGTGTGAGCATGTCATTCTGTTTTTGAGAGGGAATGAAAGTGGTTGTGTGCTGTGGAAACCGGAACCGGTCAGCAAGAGGCTTGTTCCTAGGCATATATTTTAATAGTGTAAAACTAAATTTCTGTTGTCAATGTCTTGAATGAAAATTCTATCTTTTTTCCTGTTTTTTTTATGTTTGTGTTTTCAGAAAATGGTGCATAAGTTAGTGTCACCATAGCTTCATGTCTTTTTATATATTATCTGGTTTCACTTGTACTGTAAAGAAATATTTCAATAAAATGTCCAAAGTTAAAAAATCTTGTTTCCCTTCTGGCTTTAAAAAAAACTTGAACGAGATTTATGTTTGTTGGAACTTACTTGAAACACTTTTGAGCTTCAGGCAGCTTTAACTTGCTTAATTGACAACAGCTCTTCAGATTGTTCAGATTGCAACCTGGATGTAGCCAATCGCTTTCAGAGTCCACCTAGTCAATGTGTCTTTTGCTACGGGTGTTTCTCCTGGTAGCCAGACATGTGAGATTGTAGGCCTTATAGCACCAATATGTCGGTGTGCAGGAATAATTAGTCCAAACCTGAATTCCATTGTGCGGTAGTCTGGATTGAACCTTCTTCATTGATGAATTGAGTGACCATTCTCAATGTCACTGCACGAGAGACATTCCACGTGCTAACAGACACATAGAAACAGGAAAGCATCATGCATTACGCTACAGCTCCAAACATCGACCCAAAAATGTAGCATCATAGACTGATCCTAGGCTCCTTTAGTAAACCACACTAGACACAAACTGATTTTCATGTTGCATTTTGATATTTGAGTCAGTCGTAGGTGTGCTGCTGTCTGCCTGTACTAACACACTGCCAACGAGAACCGCACAGGTGACAGGCACCATCTTAATCATTATGGGAATCTTAACTCAGAATGGATACAATGAAGTCTACAAGTAAGACTGGTGTATTGTTTTTGTTTTGAACAAGGGAAAAAATGAAAGGGGGACCATGCAAAGGTTTGGGCACCCAAACAGATTTGAGTTCAGATAACTTTTTTCGGAGATCTAAGACCTTAATTTTTATGTTAGAGCCATTGTTTGTTAGCAATCAATTAGGAGAGGCCAGGTGATGTAGCTTTATATACAGTGCCGCTTGAAAGTATGTGAACCCCTTGAGCAGTTAAGAGTTTTCTGTTGTTTTACCATGATTTTTTTAAAAAAATGTCATCACCAATTTTCCAACGATGAAATGTTTATCAATTGCATGTACTTGTTTAGAAAGAATTGTGTGAGTAGCCAAACTACATGAAACATGGAATTAGTGTAAGTGAACCCCCAGCTGCATTGGTGAAGTCAAGTAGGTAACAGATTCGCTGAAACACATTTGGGTGCTAAATTAGTTAATTAGGCAAACCAATCAAATGAGACATCCTAAAAGGGTTGGGCAACACAGATTAAAAGAGAGAGGAAACCAACCAAACTACTGTAGTGCCAAGGTGTACCCACACCGATCAACAATTTTCAGAATACTAGACAGCTGTTTGGAGGAGACCATGGCTGCTGCTTTGTTGCCTTGACACCTCAAACCTTGTCCCAACAAGCAGCAGCCATGGTCTCCTCCAAACAGCTGTCTAGTATTCTGAAAATTGAAATAATTGATGCCCACAAAGCAGTAGATGGCTACAAAAGGATAGCAAAGTGTTTTCAGGTAGCTGTTACCTCAGTTCAGTTCAGATGAACAGTATTTAAGAAATGGCAGTAAACAGCTGGAGGTCAAATTGAGGCCAATAAGACCAAACAAAGCTTTCTGAGAGAACTGCTCGTAGGCAAATCAGAACTGTTTGACTGCAAAAGACCCTCAGGAAGATGTAGCACACTCCTGAGCTGGGTGCGCTTTTCCACTATGCAGTGACACCTGTGTGATGGATACAGATCGTGTGTGTGTGTGTGTGTGTGTGTGTGTGTGTGTGTGTGGTGTGTGTGTGTGTGTGTGTGTGTGTGTTTGTCAATAATAAACAGAATACATTGAAATGAGTGTGTTACAGATGATGTGTAATTCTGTTCAAACATGTGTAGGGGTGTGTTTGTGTGTGTGTGTGTGTGTGTGTGTGTGTGTGTGTGTGTGTGTGTGTGTGTGTAACTGATACTTCCAAATAAAATATATGAATATCAGGCCTTAATTCGGGGCGGCGGGGTTGAGGCTCCCTGCTCAGTGTCTCTCTCAGCCAAGGGGCCCTTGGGCTGAAGAAGGTTGAAGACTCCTGCTTTGCATGCAATAATTTGTCACCAGACGGTGTAAACTTGTCAGAGCCAATGTCACAATTGTTCAAGACTAGGAGTGTGATCCTCCATACTCCAGTTGTATTAGAACAACACTCAAACCATAAACCCCAGGTGAGAGGCAAGTGAGAAAGGAGAATTAAAAAGAATAAAAAAGAAAAAATAGTATGTGTGAATTACGTGTTAGGGTTGATCAAAGTATGGCCTGGTTGACATGTTTACTGTGATTTTTAGTGCAGTGTACTGTCCTTCACCACTTGAGGGCTCACTTGC